>NW_007257063.1:0-909 GCF_000164805.1 Carlito syrichta | reverse complement strand
TAGCTGGTTAATTCAGCTAGTTAATTCAGCTGGCCAGGCAGCTGGCTTGCTAGTTAAGTCAGCAAGTTAAGTCAGCGGGTCAGCCAGCTAGTTAGCTAGTTAAGTCAGATTTTAAGTCAGCTGGCTGGCCAGCTGGTTAGCTAGGTAGCTAGCTATTTAAGTCAACTAGTTATGTCAGCTGGTTAGCTAGGTATCTATCTAGTTAAGTCAGTTTGTTTAGTCAACTGTCTAGCCAGCTACCTATCAGGGTACCTAGCTAGTTAATTCAGCTGGCTAGCAAGCTGGCTAGCTAGTTAAATTACATACTTAAGTCATCCCGCTGACCAGTGGTTTAGTTAGGTAGTTAGGTAATTAAATCCGTTGTCAAGCCAGAGGGCTATGTAGGTATGTAGCTAGTTAAGTGTGCTGGCAAGCCATCAGGCTATCTAGTTGAGTCAGCTAGTTAAGTCAGCTAGCTATCAAGCTGTCTAGTTAGGTAGGTAGATAGTTCAGTCTGCTATATACCCAGCTGTCTATTTAGTTACGTCAGCTAGTTAAATCAGCTGGATAGGCTGCTGACTATCTAGGTAGCTAGGCAGTTAAGTCAGCTGGCTACCCAGCTGTCCAGCTAGTAAAGTCAGCTAGTTTAGTCAGCTGGCTAACCAGCTGGCTAGCTAGTAAAGGTAGTTAAGTCAGCTGATGAAGTCAGATGTCTAGCCAGATGGCTAGCTAGTTAAAAAGCTGTTTACTTCAGACGGGTAGCCAGCTGGCTCACTAGTTATTTCAGCTAAGTAAGTCAACTGGCTAGCTAGGTAGCTAGGCAATTAAGTCAATTGGCAAGTCAGCTGGCTAGCTAGTTAAGTCAGATAGTTAAGACAGCAGGCTAACCAGCTTGCTAGCTAGGTAGCTAGCTAGATATGTCAGTCGTCT
>NW_007257062.1:5244-7265 GCF_000164805.1 Carlito syrichta | reverse complement strand
CCTACTACCTAGCTAGCCAGCAGCCTAGCCACCTGATTTAACTAGCTGACTTAATGAAGTAACCAGCTGTCTAGCCAACATATTTAACTAACTAGCTACCTAGCTAGACAGCTGGAAAGCCAGGTGACTTAACTAGGAGACATAACAAGATAGCCTCATAGCTAGCCAGCTCACTTAAATACATACACACCTACATACCCTGCTATCTTCCCAGCTGAGTTAACTACCTTCATACCTAGCTAACATGCTGACCAGCGAGCTGACTTAACTGTGTGAATTAACTAGCTAGCCAGCTGGCTTGCAAGCTGATTTAACCAGCTAGCTACACTGCTTTGCAGCTGGCTAGACAGATGACTTATCTAAATGACTTTACTAGCTAGCTACCTAGCTAGCCAGATGACTTAACTAGCTAACTGCCTTGCTAGCCAGCTACCAGGGCAGCTGACTTAACCAGCTTTCTTATCCTGCTAGCCAGCAGGCTAACCAGCTGACTAACTATCTGACTTAAGCAGCCAGAGTGCTGGCTGGCCAGTTGAATTAACTAGCTGACTTAACCAGCTAGCCTGCTGGCTAGCCAGCTGACTTAACTAGCTAGCTACCTAACTAACTAGCTTGGAAGCCAGCTGAATTAACTAGTTGACTCAGCTTTCTAGCCAGCTGGCTAGCCAGCTGACTTAACTAGCGCTCTACCTAGCTAGCTAGCTGGCTAGCCAGCTGACTTACCTAGTTGACTTAATTAGCTTGCCAGCTGGCTAGCCAACTGACTTAAGTAGCTCACTGCCTAGCTAGACAGCTGATGAGCCAGCTGACTTAACTAGCTGACTTAAATAGCTGGCCTGATGCTAGTCAGCTGAATTAACTTGCTTGTTATATATCTAGCCAGTTGGCTAGCCAGCTGACTAAACTAGGTGACTTAACTCACTAGCCAGCTGTCTAGCCAGCTGACAAGTAGCAAGCTACCTAGCTAACCAGCTGGCTAGCCAGGTGACTTACCTAGGTGACTTAACTAGCTAGCCAGCGGATTAGACAGATGACTTAACTATCTAGCTACCTAGGTAGCCAGCTGTCTAATCAGCTGATTAACTAGGTGAATTAACTAGCTAGCCTGCTGGCTAGCAGGCTGACTTAACTGTTTTGGTACCTAGCCAGCCAGCTGGATAGCCAGCTGACTTAATGAGCTAGCTACCTACATATCCTGCTGGCTTGCCTGCTGACTTAACTACCTAGGTACCTAGGTAACCAGCTGGCTATTGAGCTGACTTAACTAGGTTACTTAACTAGCTATATAAAGGGCTAGCCAGCTGAGTTAACTAGATAGGTACCCAGCTCGGCAGTTGAATAGCCAGCTGTCTTAACTCACTGACTTAACTAGATAGCAAGCTGACTTCACTAGCTGACATATTCAGCTAGCTACCTAGCTAGCTTATCTAGCTTGCTTAACTAGCTGGACATCTAGCTAGCTATCTAGCTAGCCATCTGATTTAGAAGCAGACTTAACTAGCTACCTAACTACCATAACTAGCTGATGAATCCAGCTAGCTTCTGAGATAGTCGGCTGACTTAACTAGCTGAAATAACTAGCTAGCCAGCTGATTGCAACCTGACTTAAAGCTGACTTAACTTGCTAGCCAGCTGGTTGCCAGCTGACTTAACTAGCTGACTTAACCAACCAGTTTGCTGGCTAGCCAGCTTACTTAACCAGCTAGTCAGCTGGCTAGCCAGCTGACTTAACTAGCTGGATACCTATATAGCCAGCAGGCTAGCCAGCTGAATTACCGAGCTGACTTAAGCTAGCAAGCTGGCTGGTCACCTCACTTAACTTCTAGATATTTAAGTAGCCAGCAGGCTAGCCAGCTGACTTAACTAGCTGATTTGAACAACTATCCGGCTGGCTAGCAAGCTGAATTGTCTAGCTAGCTACCTATCTAGTCAGCTGGCTAGAAAGCTGACTAAAGTAGCTCACTTAACGAGTTAGCCAGTTGTCTAGCCAGCTGACTTAACTTGCTGACATCACTAGCTAG
>NW_007257062.1:2294-3809 GCF_000164805.1 Carlito syrichta | reverse complement strand
CTTGTCAGCTGAATTAAGTATTCGGCCGACAAGTGAGCCAATGCATGCGCTGCCAAAACTAGTCAGCTGGCAAGTGAGCTGACTGGTGAGCTGACTTAACTAGTCTGCTGGCAAGCAAGCTAAATACTTAGCTGACTTGTTGGCCTGTGAGCGAGCTGACAAGTTAGTTGACCTATTGGCTGGCAAGCATGTCGAGTAGTTTGCTTACCTGTTAGCAGGCAAGTGAGTCAACTAGCTAGCTGACCTGATGTAAATCGATGGAGCCCACTAGTTAGTTTTCCAGCTAGCTGAGTTGCTAGTCTACTAGTTAGCTAAGTAACTAGCTGATTTGCTAGCTGACTTAACTAGCTAGCTGACTAGCTAGCTGGCTATCTAGCTGACATTACTATCTAGTAAACATACTATCTAACTGTATAGCTAGCTGACTTAAGTAGCTAGCTAACTGGCTAGTTAGATGGCTAGCTGATTTAACTATCCACCTGACTAGCTAGCTGAATAGCTAGCTGACTTTACTGGCTAGCTGACTAGCAACCTGACTTGCTAGCTGACTTACCTAGGTAGCTGAATAGTTAGCTGACTTGCTACCTCACTTAACTAGCTAGCTGGCTACCTAGTTGACTTAACTAGCTGACTAACTAGTTGGCTGGCTAGGTGGCTAGTCAGCTGACTTAACTAACTAGCTATCTTGTTGGCTAAACAGCTAGCCAGCACTTTTAACTAGCTAGTTACCTGTCTGGCTAGCTGGCTAGACACCTGGCAATCCAACCAGCTGGCTGGCCACCTGGCTATACAGCTGAAATAGCCAGCCAGCTGGTTGAACAGCAGTATATTCAGTCGACTAAACTATCCAGCCACCCTGCTGCTCAGCTGGCTAGCCAGCCGGCATAACTAGCTGGCCACCTACCTGACCAGTCTGCTAACCAGCTGGCTTAACTCACCAGTCCCTATCTAGACAGCTGGCTAACCAGCTGTCTTAACTAGCTGACTCTACTAGATAGTCATCCGGCTAGCCAGCTGGCTTAACTAGCCTGCCACCTAGTGAGTCAGATGACTAACCAGCTCAGTTAATTCACTGACTTAACTAGCGAGCATGCCGGCTAGCCAGCTGACTTAATTAGCTTGGTACCTACCTAGACAAGTGGCTAGCCAGCTGACTTAACTAGCTGACTTACCTAGCTAGCCAGCTGGCCAGCCAGCTGATTTAACTCACTAGCTACCTAGCTAGCCAGATGCCTTGCCTGTTTAATTAACTAGCTGACTTAATCAACAATTCAGTTTGCTAGCCAGCTGACTCAAGTAGTTGACTTAACTTGTTAGCCAGTTGTCTAACCAGCTGACTTAACTAACTGACATCACTAGATAGCCAGGTGTCTAGCCAGCTGAGCTAACTAGCTAGCTACCTATGTATCCTGCTGTTTTCCCATCTGACTCAGCTACCAAACTACCTACCTAACCAGCTTGTTAGCCAGTTAACTTAACTAGCTTCGTAACTACCTGCCTTGCTTTCTAGCAAGT
>NW_007257062.1:0-786 GCF_000164805.1 Carlito syrichta | reverse complement strand
AAGACAGCTTAATTAATTAGCTGATGTAACTAGCTAGACAGTTGGCTAGCTACCTGAATTAACAAGCTTGCTACCTAGCTATCCAGCTATATAGCCAGCTAACTTAACTAGTTGACTTAACCAGCTAGCCAGCTGGCACAATGAGCAGACATAGCAAGTTATCCAGCTGGCTACCCAGCTGACTTAACTAGCTAGCTACTTAGCTAGCCAGCTTTGAAGCCAGAAGAATTAACTAGCTGACAAATAACTAGCCAGCTGGCTAGCCAGCTGAATTAACTAGCTTGGTACCTAGCTATCCAGCTGGTTAGTCAGCTGACTTAACTAGTTGACTTAACCAGCTAGCCAGCTGGCACAACTAGCAGAAAAAACTAGTTAGCCACCTGGCTACCCAGCTAACTTTCCTAGCTCTCTACCTAGCTAGCTAGCAGACTAGTCAGCAGACTTAAGTAACTGACAAAATTAGCTAGCCAGCTGGCTACCAAACTGACTTTACAAGCTCGCTAACATGCAAGCCAGCTGACTAGCCAGCTGACTTATCTAGCTGACTTAAATAGCTGGACTGCTTGCCAGACAGCTGAATTAACTAGCTTGCTATATAGCTAGCCAGCTGCCTAGCCAGATGACTTAACTAGGTGACTTAACTAGCTAACCAGCTGACTATCCAGCTGACTTTAGAAAAAAGCTACCTAGCTAGCCAGCTGGGTATCCAGCTGACTGAACTAGGGGGCTTTACTAGCTGGCCAGAAGGCTAGACAGCCGACTCAACTATCTAGCTACCTAGCTAGC
>NW_007257061.1:0-2499 GCF_000164805.1 Carlito syrichta | reverse complement strand
CACTCAGAAGGCTGAGGTGGAAGGATCGCTGGAGCCTAGCAGGTCGAGGCTGCGGTGGCCGGAAGCAACCACTGCACTCCAGTCTGGGTGACAGAGTGAGACTCCAACTCAAAAAAAAAAAAAACCAGTTTCACCTACAATAGTATAAAAAATAATAAAATGCTTAAAAATTTAAGCAAGGATGCCAAAGATTTGAGTACTGAAAACTGCAAACTGTTTTGGTTTTGGCCAAAACAATGATGGACATTATCCTCTGTTTATTTGCCTGATTTATGATACCTGATTATACCATGATGGTGTCTAAGATACAAAGAACAGCCACACCATGTTTTGTTTCAGTGTCTTTCTAAAAGTACAATAAAAGCAGCTCATTGCTATGCATGGTGCTTCTAATTTTCTCTGTATACACTTTATAATCAGAATCAGCTCAAATTATTTTTTCCAAACTTCATATTTCCTGATGTATGTCTCATACCCTAGCCATTATGTACTATTTTTTTGTAAAATGAAAACAAAACATTATCTTGTGCTCTTCTTAAAACCCTACCTAATTCTATTCTTAAGAGACACAATAGGTTAGTTTAAGAAATGAAATTCTATTTATCAAGGAAAAAGTCCCATTTACCTGGAATTCCACTACTTATTACCAAGGAGCATCTATTCTCATTGTGATATATGAAATACCTTCAAACTTTCTCAAGGTCAAAGAGATTGTCTCACCAATGACTAATATTACATTGTCTTGATCTGTGTTTTATTCATCACTAGCTATCTGAGTGTCTAAAATACATTTAACCTTAAAGAATCACACAGAAAAAAATGCTACTAATACTGTTAAATTCTGAAGTAGCAAAGGATTTTGGGGGTTGTTAAATAAAACCACAACATGTCTAAAATGCTTTGCATCATGATACTCTAAAATTCTGGTAAGATGTTTATTTGATGCTTATAAAGTGAGTGATATTTTAGTCAATTGAATATTAACATAAGTTAACATGCTGTGGTAAAAGTAAAGAATGATACTCTGTGACTGTAACCCTTTAACTGAATGAAGCTTGAATTATTTTAATGTTTTATGCCACTTATTTATTTTTCCCCAAAGAAATGGTCCTTTCATACCAGGCCAAAACAAGAGTTTAGAGTATGAAAGGAAATGAGAGAAAGGCAGAGCAGGCAAAGAACTATAAAGACAGATCCTAGAATGGGAATAAAATTTATTGGAATTAAGAAGGAATTGCCTTCTTTCTAGTGATATCTTAGTACAGCCACATAACACAAATCATTGTATCCAAGGCCAGTGGGTTGTGTGATGTCCAGAACTCATCACATCTGTAGCCATTTCATAGATGTCAACTGACTCAGGAGTGGCCCCAATGCCTACTCTCCTAGAAGATATAACTTAAAGAGTGTAAAATGCAATAATCTATGCCTTCTAAAAATCATGTTGAAATGCAGTCCCCAGTGTTGGAAGTAAGGCTTAGCGAGAGGTATTTGGACCATGATGGTGGCTCCCTCATCAATGGCTTTGTGCCTCCCCATGTGATGAGTGGGTTCTCACTCTCTTAGTTTCCACAAGAGCTGGTTGTTTGAAAGAGCCTGACTTCTCCCTTCTCTCCCTTGCTTCCACTCTTGTCATGCAACACACCTAGTCCCTTTTCACCTTCCACCAAGAGTGTAAGCTTCCTGAGGCCTCACCAGAAGCAGATGCTTGTATTATGTTCCTTGTATGGTCTGCAGAACCTTGAGCCAAAACAAAACTCTTTTCTTTATACATTTCCCAACCAAATGTATTTATTTATGGCAATGCAAAATGGACTAATACACCTACATACAAGCAACTTGATATAATTTATGAGATGAATAAAACCTTTAATACACATATTTTATGAGTTATTTTTTAATTTATGAAAACGACACTTTAAAAGTAGATACTCACCTGGGCACGGTGTCTCAGCCTGCAATTCCAGCACTTTGGGAGGCCGGTCAAGGTTAAAGGATTGCCTGAGCCCAGGGATTCGAGACCAGCCTAGGCAACTTGATGAGACCTCATCTCTACAATAAATCATAAAAACTAACCGGGCATGATGGCATGCATCTGTTTTTCCAGTTGCTTGGAAGGCTGAGGTGGAAGGATCTCCAAAGCCCAGCATGTTGAGGCTGTGGTGGCCATGAGTGTGCCACTGCATTCCATCCTGGGCAGCAAAGAGTGAGACTCCAACTCCAAAAAACAAAAACAAAAACAAAAATAGATACTCTAGGAATAGAAGTATGGTAAATCAGAGAATACAGAGATACACTTTTGATGAGAGAAAATTACTTCCCTTAACTGGAAGACTGATTTTTTATTTTAATCAAATCAACGGTGACAGGAAAATTTGGAACTGGAACACTTTAGATATGGGCTAGTTGTGTGTCTAAACCCTTCCTTAACAAATTTACAATCTAGAAAGGAAGAAGGAAATCAGATACTACAACTTGTAAGTGTTGCTGGGGGAGATT
>NW_007257060.1:17045-43976 GCF_000164805.1 Carlito syrichta | reverse complement strand
GTCCCTTTCCTTTGGCTCACTCCTTAAATCCCTGGCTTATTTCTCCGTAATAGCTTTGGGTGATTTATTCAACCCCTGATAAACTTATAATTTCCAAACTATCATCTCTTGCCCTAATTTTTTCCTTTAATTGGAAGTTCTTTTATCTAAACATTTACTTCCCTATCTGGACAATACACAAGAGCCCCAGACTCAGAATGCTCATAACAGATGTCTTAATTACCTCAGACTGCTATAACAAAGCACCACAGTCTTTGTGGCTTAAACAACAAACATTAATTTCATGCAGTTCTAAAGGCTAGAAGGTACACTATAAAGTTTGTTACATGGTTCAGGTTTTAATGAGGGACTACAGAGGGCTACCTTCTTGCTGTGTCTTTACATGACTTTTCCAGTGTATTATCATGAGGAGAAAGAAAAAGAGACAGAGATTGAGAAAGACATTTACATATATATCGAGAGAGAGAGAGAGAGAGACAGAGAGTGAGAGAGAGAGAGAGAGAGAGATGGAGATGGAGAAAGAGAGAGAGAGAAACAGGAAGTGATCTTTCTACTTTATATATGGCCACTAATTCCATTATGAAGCCCTAACTTTCTTGAGGTAATCTATCCCTAATTACCTTCCAAAGACTTTTTCTTCAAATACCACCATATTCAAGGTACTAACTTCAACATATGAATTTGGGAGGACATAAACATCCACGTTGCTCAAATCCATAATTGAATGTCACTATCTCTATTTCTTAATTCCCCAGACCCTTTCCTGTATTCCTTTACTTTCTATGCCATAACTATCACTCTTGTTGTTCAAACTTCCTTACCCCTCATTGCTGCTATAATCACAAGATCCATAATTCTATTTTCCAAGTAATTCTCAAATCTACCCTTTTCTCTCTATGTTTTGTCAGTCGAATTATGTTCCCTACAAATTCGTATGTTGAAATCCTTACTTATGCCAAGTACCTCAGAATGGAACCTTATTTGGAGACAGGTTCTTTACAGAGTTAATCAGGTTTAAATGAGGTTATCATGATGGGCCTTATCTAATATGACCATGTTTTTACAAAAGAGGGAAATTTGGACTCAAAGATAGACACACATAGAAAAAGATCATGCAAAGAGACCCTGAGGGAAGATGGCCATTTATAAGTCAAAGTCAGGTGCCTGAATCAGAGCCTTCTCTCTCTGTTAACCCTCAAAAGAAACCAATTCTGCTGACACATCGATTTTGAACTTTTAACTTCAGAACCATAAGAAAAAAAAACATATATATATATATATATATTATATATATATTATATATATAATATATATATATATATATTGTTTAAGCCTCGTAGTCTGTGGCACTTTTCTATAGTAGCCCATCCAACAAAGACATTATCCCCGTTTTTGCTGTAATTAGTCAGTCCTTTTTTTAAAATGGAGTCACTATAATAACTGCTGTAGTAAGCAGAGTAATGACATCCAGAGATGCCAAATTATAATTCTCAGAATCTTTCAATATGGTGCCTTACATGGCCAAAGAGACCATGCAGTTGTGATTCAGTAATTTAAGATGGTGGGGGATTATTCTAGATTGTCTCGGTTGTCTGAATGTTATCACACTGGTATTCAAAAGAGGGAAACTGGAGGGTAAAAAGTCAGAAAAGAAACGCAGTGACTAAAGCGGTGGTATGTGTGCATGCATGAGTGTGTGTGTGGGGGGGGAGTGAGAAAGAGAAAGAGAGAGGGAAAGAGAGAGAATGCATCCAAGAGAGATGAGATGAAGATGTTATGCTATTGGTTTTGAAAATGGAAGAGGCCACAAGCCAAAGGATGTAGTTGGGATCTACAAGCTGAAATAGATGAAGGATGGATTCTCCTGCAGAAGCTCCAGAAGACTGTCAGCTCTGCTGATGGCTTCATCTGAGAATTTCTGACCTCTACATCTGGATGACAGTAAATGTGTGTGGTTTTAAGCCACTCAGTTTGTGGTGATTCATTACAGCAGCTGTAGAAAACTAACATGGTCACTGAAGTGCTGTCCTAGCTTTCCTTTAATTTTTGTTCCCATCAATTCCATCTTCTCTAAGATTAACTTTTCTCAAACAGAATAAAATCGTTCGATTGTAGCTATATTGAGCCACTCAGCACTCACTTTCTGACATAGACTTCCAGAGACAGATCAAGAAATTGTGTGGCCCCTATTTGAAAGCAAAATTTTTTATGCCAAAAAAACTTATTTTCCCAAAAGCCTAGCAAAGTTCCTTTCACATAAAGAAGTTGGAAGGTATATGTATCATATGTAATATAACATATGCAGCATGTTATATTACACATGCAAAGCATGTTATATACCACATATGATGCATGTTTTGTTGCTCACATAAAGATTTTCATTTCTCTTCTTCAATTCCTCTTACAGGAATCATGTTACTTCTATTAGATTTCATAAGCAAATAGTCACACACATATATCTACATATATCAAATCAACCACATATATGTAGGTTATATCTGTGTATTTGCAGAATTAGATGGAAAATGAAATATTCTCTTCACTGGAGAGGAGGATGCATTTTGTTATAATATCACATATTGGGCTTACTATTCAGAGAGCTATTTTAGAAAGAAATTTTATGGAAGTCAACATCCCTTTTAAGCCCTCTATACAAATAGCAAATCTTGCAAGAGATAAAAATTGTTGTGCTTATGTAATCAATTGAAAATAGCAAGAAATGAAAAGAGGTGATTAGCAAAACAAACTGCTTTTGCAATCTTGGCTTAACTCAGCCAGAGTATCATTACTAATGTTGAATGGTTATTTATCCAATGTTAGTTCAAGATGAGGCTAGAAGCCTATTTCAGAATTTTAAGCATACAGAAAAAACAGTTGATTTCATTTTTGTTGCAAACTAGGAAAACTGAGATGGGTTTTCTCGATTAAACTATCTTGTATTGTGCATTACAATAAGTGGTAAGTGGACATAACAGTCAGGGTCTTTGAACAGTGGTGAAAACTGGTCCTTGAACCCAATCCAGCAAGCCACCTGTTTTTGTAAATAAAGTTTTATTGGAACACAGCCACACTCATTCATCATTCATTTCCAGATTGTTCATTGCTACTTTTGTCCTACAATGGCATTGAGTAATTGTTGCGGAGACCATATGGCTGGCAAAACCTAAAATAGTTACTCCGCTGGCCCTTTACAAAAGGAAATGCTCGCTGACCCCTGTCCCAGAAGAAAACAGAAAACACATTCCAAAGGGTTTAATAAAGATTATTCAATGAAGGAACTATTTACAGAGGTGGGGATGGGTGCAAAGGAATCACGATGGAGTGAGGTACCCAGAGACTAATGGCAGTTAGTCACTACTCCTAGGCCTGCCAGGTCGGGAGGAAGTCATGTTAGCAGAGCTTGGGCAGAGTTGCAAGCATGGAAGAGGGCCAGGGAAGGGAGAAAAGAATATATAGCCTGACCTCTTGTCTAAGTCTACTAGGACTGCCATAACCGTACACCACAGACGGGGTGACTTTAACAAAATACACTTATTTTCTCACAGTTCTGGAGGCTAGAAATCCAAAATCAAGGTGCAGCCAGTTCAGCTTCTGGTGAGGGCTCTCTTCCTGGCTTGCAGATGGTTGCTTTGTCCTCACATGGCCTTTCCTCTGAGCTGTGTATGCAGAAACAGGGAGAGAGGGAGGAAAGAGGAGAGGGATCAGTCTCTTCTTCTTCTCCTAGAGCTACCAATTTTATCTACCTGCCCTTGTAACCTCATTCAACCCTAATTACTTTTTTACTCCAGATACAGCTAATACAGGGATAAGGGCTTCAACATGTGAATGGGTGGGGTGGGGAGGGGGCATATAATTCAGTCCATAACAACTCTATCCCTCATGTCCTGATGGTATCTCCCACTCTTACAGGCCCAATCTGACAGGAAGCCAGACGATAGGGAGCCCAGTAAATGCAGTCTACAAAGATCAACCTTCTGACCACAGAGTGGGGGAGAGAAGGTGTGTGTAATATACATGGGGTGGGGAAGGGCAGGAAGGAAAACCAAGAACAGTCAAGACAAATCGCCAATGCAGAAAAGGAAACTGACAAGAGAGAGAAAAAAAAAGTTGCACATAAACCATATGTCTACAAGGAAAATGAGAATATTCCCTGTTTTAAAACTTCAAAGGACTGATTCACACTCTTCTTTAGTGGAAATATATCTAGAGACTACAAGTTTAGCTTTCTCATAAAGCTCATGGGTCTAAACATAGCCTCTTGGAATCTAATCTATTGGTAAGCAATGAGTTCCAGCATTTAACTTGCAATTAAGATAAGTTGACTCCAAATTAATGATAGGTCCATGGTTTGAACAACTAGATTTGAATTTTTCCAGAACATTTCTTAAGTGCTTGTGAAAAAGCATGGAGTTAAGAGTTCTGCAAGATAGAGATAAGATGTTTTATGAGAGTGGTACCCAAGTGTCTCCATCAGGGAAAGTACTTGAGCAGATCCACAGGTATATAGAGGCAGAATAAATCCCTTTCGACTGGAGTGACTAACGAAGGCATTGTGCAGTAGCATTTAAAGCACCTTGTTTTTCTGCAAGTCCTTTGGTCCTTGTGGGGGTTGGGGGGCAGCCTCGGTGTAGTTACTATCTATAGCCACAAGATGGAAGGCACGTACTGGGAGACCCTTCAGAAACCATCACTGGATTTCAAGGTCTCCGGGCTCCTGCACCTGGTAGGTAGGTAGAAGCTGGGGGGTCAAGCATACTTTTCCTGTGAGTGGGCAAAAGCGTCAGGTCAGAGGGCAATGAAGTGACTAGGGGCAGTTGTGGGAAACTAGAAGAAGGAGGTAAGCAATTTTAGGCAAGAAATCTGGAAAGAGGAAGCAAAGTTGTTTTGATATAGAGTTATGACCACGAGAACAAACCTCGGGGACAGGAGGAAGGTCAGAGGAGCCAGGGCACCAGTGGAAAAGCCAAGGCTAAGGGGTACACCAGGCAGCTGAGTCTGAGGCAGTGGGGACGACAAGGCGAGAGTCTCAGGGACAGCCCGAGAAGTCTGGTCTGAGTTTGCAGAGCCATTCTGCACTCCTGTCTGCGACCTTGATGTTTCAAGGAGAGACAGCTGCTAGGATGGATTCCGACTTCCTGAACCTCAAAGGAGGAGCAGGGAGTAGAAGGAACAGAATGAGCCAAACCCACAGCTCATTCAGGGAATGTCAATATTCCTGGTGGACTGGAGCTGGGCTTTGTGGAAAGGACAGGGAGATGAGGCCGAAAAATGGGGTTTTGTTTTTGTTTTTTCCCAGTTCCAGGAGCATCTTTGAACATTTAACCCAGCAGTGTGGACTACTTCATGAAATACAAACAGGGTCATCATTAAAGATTTTTTTAAAACAAGAAAAAATATATATACCTGTGCATTAGAAAGATCACATTGGAACTGTATGCACAATCCACCTGAAAGAGTGATCTGAGGCAGTGATAATGGTTAAGAAGTTATGCAAATAATTTAAAGGTATGAAATTAAGAGCCAAAAATGGCAATGATATTTGAAAAGAAGGGATTGGTGGCTTATGTGTAACAGTAACTGAAAGAAAGTTTATCGAGTAATTTATACTGTCTTAATAAAACAATTAAAATACCTAAATGTATTTGAAGGTATAGATATAATTAATTATATGTAATTAGATTATATAAATTTAGAGCAAGAGATAAAGTAATGGTAACATCTGGACACTTTTAGGTATTTTACTTTTACTTAACTATTTTCTCCACTTTTCTTTTTTCCCTGAGGTATGTATATGACTTTCTCGCTACAAGTGTTTTACTTTATAAATAATCTCTAGAAGTGTCCACATGGCCATGACTTGCTTAGGGTTTCAGTGTAGTTTAGGGGTATTTGCATCAAAAGAATTGCTAGACATCTATCTGTACTTACCCCTGATACAAATAGAGTCCTCCTTTAACCCAGACTGTAACCCACTCTGCCAGCCCTTCCCTGGCCACTTTAGTTTATTTTTATTTTTATTTATTTATTTATTTTTTAATTTTAGGGTTGTGGAGTGCAATTCAGGGTTAAATATGCAAATGTTCATTATGCAGGTACCCTTGTTGATGAGGTGCGCCCCTCCCACCGATTTTTTATTTTTAAATTGTTACTGTTTTTAGATGTGGAGTCTTTCCCAGACTGGACTTTAGTGGTATAATCATAGAGTCAGAGACCACTGCAGTCTCAAACTCTTGGGCTCAAGAAATCTTCCCACTTCAGCGTGCTGATTAGCTAGAACTACAAGGTGTGTCACCAAAGCTGCATTTTTATTTTTTACTTTTTTTTAAGACAAGGTCTTGTTATATTGCTCAGGCTGGTTTTCAACTCCCGGCTTCAAACAATCCTCCTGCCTCAGCCTCTAGAGTCACTGGGATTACAGGCACCAGTCACCATGCCTGGCCTTGGCCACTTTAAAGAATGTGATAAAACAAAAGCACTGGGAAGTGTCAAAAATAAATACAGTTGGGCATTAACTAAATTTGGGGAAAGTTTTACGTCTAGTAGTTACTGACTGACAGTATTACTATGTGTTCTAATCAGATGCACACTCATCATGTTTCTCTCTATTAAATGATTGCCACTATTGATTAGGATTAACTATTTTCTACCACTTTTTTTTCCAGAGGTATGGATATGACTATCTTACTACACATATTTTACTTATAAATAAACTCTACACATGGCCATGGCTTGCTTAGGGTTTCGGTGTAGTTTAGACGTGTTTGCATCATTAGAATTACCAGGTATCTGTCTGTACTTATACCTGACACAAATAGATTGAGCTAGTCAGATGCATTTCTAGAGTAATAAAAAGAGATCAAAACATAGTTTTAGAGTACATTTAGAATTTCTAAGGCACCTTTGAGATAATCTAATATAGTCCAGTTCTTACAAAAATCTCTGATTTACCCCAGGGTACCTATCTATTGGATGGGAAAGTTGGATGTGATGGCAAGCTGGTTTTGATATCCATCATGACATACACATGTTCCATAAAGGGGCCTGATTTTTTGGTAGTGGACTTCAAAAAATAACAGGCCAGTTTCAGTGGCTCATACCAATAATCCCAGCACTTTGTGAGGCCAAGGCAGGAGGATTGCTGGAGATTGAGAGTTCAAGACAACATAGCCAGACCATGTCTGTATCAAAAAAAAAAGGAAAAAGAAAAAATTGTTTATTGATTATAGTGGCATGTAATGTACTTCAGAACTGAGGAGGAAGGATTGCCTGAGGCCAAGATAGCATAGTGAGACCCCCTTCTCTAAGTAAAATTTTTTTAAAAAGTAGTCAATCATGTCATTGCACTCCAGCCTGGGCAGCAAAGCAAGATTCCATCTCAAAACACAAACACAAACAAAAACAACAAAAAAACCACACAGGTATTTTGACATGTTGGCCAGGGATATTTTCTACTTCATTGTACTGTTGTACTGTGGGTAAGAGTTTGAAATTTGACTGCTGAACATGTTGAGGTTTTAAAATTAGAATGAAAACTGTTTTTTCTATCAGTGGAATGTCTTCACTCTTCCAGAAACTGAATTTCATTTTCGGGCTTCTATGTCTCTGCTTCTTCCTCATTATCACCATTTCCTCCATTTGAGATTTTCTCCTTTTGACCCTTAAAATTTCTGCCATTCCTTTGCCACTCTGTTAGCCTCTGAATATTCACACCAGTTAACTTCCCACTGGGCTATGGGCTGCAATTTATTCTGAACTTCCTCTTCTTCAAGACTTTTAATTTCTCACTTGGTAAGCAATGCCACGGACATTAGCAATTTCTCGTTCTTAGCATAAGGGATCTTTCCTTAATGTCCAGTTACTGGAAGAGTATAGATCTATCATAACAAGTGGGCTTAAGAGTCAACAAATAACTGGAAAAACTTAGGTGGAGACCTAGTTTTAGATCAGCCCAAGAGAGTTATGTTTTGCCAAAGCAGGTGCTGCTCTCAACTGTTGCGGTGGCTGCTAAATCTCTATTTTCTTCTGCTTTAACCTTCCTGATGTGAAATGTTCCTTCTGGGTTGTATGTAGTGAAAAGGGAAATTAGGGCAGGATAGCTATCTTGCATAATGTCACAAAGGAAGAGTATGAATAGTAACAATGCTCAGTAATATAAAAGTAGACATTGGTCATTTATTTTTATAATTCTAATTAATTTCCATGGGGAATTTTTTTTATCATATCTAAAAGAAAAGCAATGGTTAAACCTCGAGAAAGTGTACTAATAATTTAGCTACAGGAAAGAGGAGAAGAAAGCATTTACAAGACAGTAAAATTTGATGTTCAGGCTTTAGTGATTCTAATTTTCTGATATTTCCCACAGGATTTGACTGAATTACTTTTGCATCATCAATTTGCTTAAGAAAAACCATTCATGGTTGACAAAGGCTCAGGGTTGTTTACAAGAAGGGCCATTTATATACATAATTGACAACTATTCATCATACAGGACTGCTTGTCTGGGAGATTTCTGAAGAAGATCTCTGCCAGCAGGCTTTTGTGAGTTTAGTTCCAGTTGCTATGTGTATTTGAGAACATTATTTGCTTTTGTTTAAAGATATTTTGTTTACTTATTTGCTTATTAAACAAACATTTGGCTGCCCACAAATAAATTTACTAATTTAGAGCTTTTTGACTAAGCAAAATTTTGTAAAGTTTGCTGAGTTTAGGAAAAAAGTCACAAGGAATATGTTAACTAGTTGTGAGGGATTAAAAATCAGATCACCTGGGTTTTTATATCGAATGCACTCATTATTTGGGTGAGTATGGACAAGTCACTTAAGTAAGAGAGCCTTAGTTTACCCATTTGCAAAATTAGGATATTATCTACCTGTTTGTCATCATAGGGTTTTGGCAAGGATAAAAAGAATTAACTTGTGTAAATTAGTGTTTTGCTAAATTGTAAATTGTTATGCAGTTGTGAAAACATTGGCACTGGCCTTCAGCAGCTAAGTTGGATGGTGCAAAGGTATATTTTTCTTCTAGTTTCTATGATTTTAAGCTTATATGTAGGACATTAAGAAATAGGATCTGGCCAGGCTTGGTGGCTCAGTCTGTAATCTCAGCACTTTGGGAGGCCAAGGCGAGAGGATTGCCTGAGCCCACGGGTTTGAGATCAGGCCGGGCAAATTGGCGAGACCTCATCTCTACAATAAATAAATAAATAAAAATTAGCTGGGTTGAGGCAGAAGGATTGCCAGAGACTAGTGGGTTAACACTGGGGTATCCGTGAGTGTGCCACTGCACTCCAGCTTGGGCAACAGAGTGAGATTCCAACTCAAAAAACAACAAAAGGATCTGACCGTAAAATTAACTATTTGCATTTTAAAAACAGCACCTGGAAAAATCTATTTCCAGTATGAACTTAATAAGGCAATAAGGCTCCAGAAACTGCTGCTGTAGATGTTTCTTGTTCTGTAGAACAAGAAAACCAGTTTCCCTGGCCTGTGCCTAGTTCTGTTAGACTAGGAAGTTGTATACTTTGTATCCTAGGCATGCAGGATATATCCAGTCTTCAAAGACTTTAAGTATTGCTACTTAACAACTTTTGTTATTGTTCTCAGATGATTTTACAAAATATTTTAAAAATATTTGTATAGACGTGCATCACATAACAACAAGGATATGTTCTGAGAAATGTACCATTAGGTGATGGTGTCCCATTGTGTGACCATCTAGAGTGTACATACACAAACCTCAGCAATGTAGCCTACTACACACCTAGGCAGAACCTCTTGCTACTGGGCTATGAACCTGTACAGCATGCAACTAGAGCTGGTACTGTAAGTGATGGTAATACAGTGGTAAGTGTTTATGTATCTAAACACATCTAAACTAAGAAAAATGACAGTAAAATGTAGTATTATGATCTTATGGGACTACCATCATGTATGTGTTCTCTCGTTGACCAAATTTTCATTATACAGTGCATGACTGTATTTTTTCATTTGTTTTGTGCTATGAACAATGTGACCAACTTGTTTTTTAAAACGGAATAGAAATCCATTGTGTGCCTGTTGAGAGAAGAGATTGTTGTCTACATGTAGACTGTTTCTGCTTTTCTGAAAAAAGTTGATGCTTTTGGTTACTTTCACAGAAGCCACGGATTTGCATATAGAATAAAAACAATCATGGCATTTGTAGATGTTTTTAGTGAGCAGAGTGGGTGGGTCAAGAAAAGGACCGTCTTTCTTACCCCATCCTTGATCAGATACTCTAGGGGCTGTAAGATTTATGCAGCTGGAAACACACCGAGTCCCCATAGTGTAGCTGTGCCTCTCCCACCCGGTAAGCGTTGGGGAACTGTAATATTGCATCATCAGAATTCTCCAGAGAAACAGAATCTGGAGGGTGTGTGTGTGCGTATGTGTGTACATAGTGATATTTATTTTAAGGAATTGGCTCACACAGTTATGGAGATGCAAATCCGAAGTCAAATTCTGCCAGGGCAGACCAGGAGGCTGGAGACTCAGGGAAGAATCCATGTTATACCTCAAGTCTGAAGGTCACCTGCTGGCAGAATTCCTTATTACTTGCACTGGGAGGCCTTTGTTCTAATTGGGCCACCAACTGCTTGGATGTGCCACTTGTATCATGGAAGACAATCTGCTTTATTCAAAGTCCACAGATTTACATGGTAATCTCATCCAAAAAACAGTCACAGAAATATCCAGAATAATATTTGAACAAATATTTGTGCCCTATTGTTCAGCCCAATTGACACATAAAATTAACCATCATAAGTCTAATGTTAAAACACTTATGGTGTAATCTCTGTGACTTTTAATCTACATGATTCAATCAGAAAAAGGTTATAATATGTGACAATCACTTTGAGATAGGTGTTGAGAACAGTGTCAAGGTTAACAACAAGGTAGTGACTGTTGTCTCGGATGGGCCTTCAACCATGTGTCTTCTGACTGTGTAGTTGGGATAAGACAGGCACATGATGGGAGGCCAACAGCCCACCCAGGTGATTTTCAGTCATGTGCAATACTTCAGACAGGTCTGGGATAAAGAAATATTGCTCGGACATAATGAGGTAAAATTTCAAAAACCTGAGTAATGGGATCAGTTTTCTTTTTTTTTATTTTTTATTTTTATTTATTTTTTATTATGAAGTTGTGGGGTACAGTTAAGGGTTAGTTATACAATTGCGTTTCATTTAGGCACCCTGTTGATATGGGGTATTTCCCCGTTCCCAGACAGATATTTGCTACTGTTAATCCTATCTCCCACCCCCCCATAGTTTCCCAGTACTGTCAGTCATTTTCGTATAGTATTGCGTTGGATGTTTAAGGTCCATTATATGAGTGAAAACATGTGATACTTGGATCTTTGTTTCTGTGAGAGGTCACTCAGTATTATAGACTCTAGTTCCATCCAGGTTGCTGTGAAATTCATGATTTTGTTCTTTTTTATGGCTGTGTAGTATTCCATCGTGTATATGTACCACATTTTTTAATCCATTCCTCTTTTGATGGGCAGCATGGTTGTTTCCAGGTTCTTGCTATTGTGAACAATGCTGCGATAAACATGCGTGTGCAGGTATCTTTTTTATAGAGTGATTTGTGTTCTTCAGGATATATTCCCAGTAGGGGGATTGTGGGGTCATATGGGAAGTTGGTATTTAGAGCATTTAGGAATCGCCACACTGCTTTCCACAGAGGTTGCACTGGTTTACACTCCCATCAACAGTGTAGAAGTGTTCCCTTTTTGCCACACCCTCTCCAGCAGCTGTTATTTTTTGACTTGTTGATAATTGCCATTCTGACTGGGGTTAGGTGGTATCTCAGTGTGGTTTTGATTTGCATCTCCCTGATGATTATTGAGGTTGAACATTTCTTCATGTGTTTGCTGGTTGTTCGGATGTCTTCCTTTGTGAAGTATCTGTTCATATCTTTTGCCCATTTTATAATGGGGTTGTTTGTTTTTTTCTTTTCAGCACGTTTGAGTTCCTTGTAGATCCAGGATATTAAACCTTTGTCAGAACTGGTGTTGGCAAATACTTTTTCCCAGTCTGTAGGCTGTCTCCCTGCCCTCTTGATGGTTTCTTTGGCTTTCTAGAAGCTTGTCAGTTTAATAAGGTCCCACTTGTCTATCTTCTCTCTTATGAGCTGTGGGTTTTGGGTTTTGTTCAGGAATTGGATGCCAGTTCCGATTTCCATGAGGGTATTTCCTTCATTTTCTAAGGTTCTTATGGTTTGAGGTTTTACATTTAGGTCTCTGATCCATTTGGAGTTAACCTTTGTGCATGGGGATAGATAGGGGTCCTGTTTCAATCTTCTGCATGTGGCCAGCCAGTTTTCCCAGCACCATTTACTGAATAGGTTCTCCTCTCCCCAGTGGTAGGTGGTGGAGTGTTTGTCAAAGATGAGTTGGTTGAGAAATTGAGGTTTTGCTTCTGGAATCTCAATTCTATTCCATTGATCTATATGCCTGTTCCTATACTAATACCAAGCTGTTTTGATGATTGTAGCTTTATAGTAAAGTTTGAAGTCTGGTAATGTGATACCATCTCCTTTGTTTTTTTTTTTTTTTGCTGAGGATTGTTCTGGCTATTCTTGGATGTTTGTGTTTCCATATGAATTCCTGTGCTGTTTTTTTCTAGGTCTGAGAAGATTGTTGCTGGTAATTTGATGGGTATTGCATTGAATTTGTAGATTGCCTTAGGTAAGATGGACATCTTCACAATGTTGATTCTTCCAATCCATGAGCATGGGATATTTTTCCACTTGTTTGTGTCAACTTTGATTTCTTTGAGCAGTGTTTTGTAGTTTTCCTTGTAAAGGTCTTTCACATCTCTGGTTAGGAAGATGCCAAGGTATTTCATTTTTTTTGTGGCTATTGTGAATGGAATTGTGTTTTTTATTTGGGTTTCTGTTTGTTTATTATTGGTGTAGAGAAATGTGATTGTCTTTTGTACATTTATTTTGTATCCTGAGACTTTGCCAAAGGCCTCTATCAGTGTAAGGAAGTTTTTGACGGATTCTCTTGGGTTTTTAAGGTACACAATCATATCATCTGCAAAGAGAGATAATTTGACTTCCTCTTTTCCTATTTGGATACCCCTGATTGCCTTCTCTTCTCTGATAGCTCGAGCCAGGACTTTCAATACTATGTTGAACAGGAGGGGTGGGAGTGGGCATCCTTGTCTTGTTCCAGTTTTCAGGGGAAATGGTTCTAATTTTTGTCCATTTAGGAGTATGCTTACTGTGGGTTTCTCATAGATAGCTTTTACTATTTTGAGGTATGTTCCCCGTATGCCTAGATGTTCAAGGGTTTTTATCAAGAAGGGGTGCTGGATTTTATCAAAAGCTTTTTCTGCATCTAATGATATAATCATGTGGTTTTTGTTTTGAAATCTGTTGATGTATTTAATAACATTTATGGTTTTATGAATGTTGAACCAGCTTTGCATCCCAGGAATGAAGCCTACTTAGTCATGATGGATGATTTTTGAGATGTATTGCTGAATTCAGTTTGCTAGGATCTTGTTGAGAATTTTATCATCTATGTTCATCAAAGATATTGGTCTGTAGTTCTCTTTCTTTGTTGGATCTTTACCTGGCTTGGGTATCAAGGTGATGTCGGCTTCGTAAAATGATTTGGGGAGCATTCCATCTTTTTCAATAGCCTGGAATACCTTCAGTAGGATTAGTATCAGCTCCTCCTTAAATGTCTTGTAGAATTCTGCTGGAAAACCATCTGAACCAGGGCTTTTTTTGGTAGGAAGTTTTCTTATTATGTAGTCAATTTCCTTGATTGTTATTGGTCTCTTTAGGGTCTCAATTTCTTCTTGTTCCAACTTAGGTAGGTTGTGTGATGTCAGAAAGTCCTCCATTTCCTTAAGGTTTTCAAGTTTGTTTCCATACAAGTGTACGTAGTAGTCTCTAATGATCTTTTGTATTTCTTCAGGGTCAGATGTGACTTGTGTTTCTGATTGTGCTTATTTGGTTTTTTTCTCGTTTTTTCTTGGTCAGTCTAGCTAGGGGACCATCAATCTTGTTATCTTGTTTATTCTTTCAAAGAACCAGCTTTTTATTTCATTGATTTTTTGTATTATCTTTTTGTCTTCTATGTCCTGGATTTGGGCTTTTATTTTGGTGATCTGAATTCTTCTGCTGAAATTAGGGTTTTTGTGATCTTGCTTTTCCAGCTTCTTTAGGTGACTTGTTAGGTTGTTAATTTGTGTTCCTTCCATTTTCCTCATGTGTGTTTGTAGGGATATAAATTCCCCTCTTATTACAGCTTTTAAGGCGTCCCAGAGATTTTGGTAAGATGTTTCTTCATTTTCATTTGTTTCCAGATATCTTTTGATCTCTGTTTTGATTTCATCATTGACCCAGGAGTTGTTTAGCATTATGCTGTTTCGTGTCCATGTCTTTGTGGGTTTTGGGGGGACCTTGTTGGTTATTTTTATTCTACAGTGGTCTGAGAAGGTGCATGGTAGAATTTCAGTCCTTTTAAATTTGCTTATGCTTGATTTGTGTCCAATTATGTGGTCAATCTTAGAATGTGTTCCATGCGGTGATGAGTAGAATGTGTATTCTGTGGTCTTTGGATGGAGTGTTCTGTAGGTATCAATTAAGTCCATTTGGTCCAGAGTCTCATTGAGGTTCCAGATCTCCTTGCTGATTTTTTGTCCTGATGATCTGTCTAGGGTTATGAGTGGTGTATTAAAGTTCCCAGTTATGATGGTGTTAGAGTCATTTTCTTTCTTTAGTTTTCCTAGAAGTTGCTTTATGAATGTTGGCGCACCTATGTTGGGTGCATATATGTTTAGGATAGATATTTCTTGTTGATGGAGTGAACCTTTTATCATTATGTAGTGGCCCTCTGTATCTTTTTTAATTTTTGATAGCTTAAATGGTATTTTGTCTGAAATTAGGATCGCGACTCCTCCTTTCTTTTGTGTTCCATTTGCCTGAAAATTTGTTTTCCATCCTCTTACTTTGAGTCTGTGTATGTCCTTTCTAGTGAGATGGGTCTCTTGAAGGCAGTATATTGTTGCCTGGTGATATTTTATCCATTTTGTCATTCTATGTCTTTTCAGTGGTGCGTTTAGTCCATTCACATTCAGACTAATTATTGAAATGTGAGAGTTCATCCCTATCATGGAGTTCTTATTGAGTTGTTGTTCTTCCACTTGGTTTTTTCTTTTTTCTTTTTCTTTTTTTGTCTTTCTTTTGGTTTTGGGGTTGGTTCGTGTATATTTTATTCTTTTCCCTGTACTCTTGTGAAGAACGTTGTTCTTTTTTCCTTTTCTTCTGTGTTTAGTACTTTCTTAAGTGTTTCATGTAGAGATGGTTTGGTGGCAGCATAAATTCTTAGGGATTGGATATCTGGGAAAGATTTTAATTCTCCCTCACTGATGAAGCTTAGCTTGGCCAGTGGGTAGGTTATTCTTAGTTGAAATTGTTTATCTTTTAGGACTTTGAAGATAGGGCTCCAAGCTCTCCTAGCCTGCAGGGTTTCTGCAGATAAATCTGCTGCTATTCTGATTGGTCTTCCATGGTAGGTGATCTGGCCTTTTTCTCTTGCTGCCTTTAGGATTTTTTCTTTTGTGCCTACTTTATTTAGGTGAATTAGTATGTGTCTAGGAGTTGGTCTTCTCATTTGTTGTCTTGCAAGGGTTCTCTGAATCTCTTGTGTTTGAATTTTTGCATCACTGATTAGATAAGGGAAGTTTTCTTGAATGATCTCATGGAAAGTTTGTTCCAATGTTGTCTCTGTTTCTCTTTCTGCCTCAGGGAGTCTGATTGCTCTTAGGTTAGTCCTCTTGAGGTAGTCACTCATCTCTTGAAGGTTTTGTTCTGTCTTTTTGAGCTTATTTTCTGTGTTTTTAAGAGTTTGGGTTATTTCTATATTTTGGTCCTTAAGCTCTGAGATTCTTTCTTCTGCTTGGGTAATTCTGCTTTCCATGCTTATCAGTTTCTTATTTATTTCATTCACAGTATTCTTTATTACTATTATCTCGGATATCAGCTCCTTCCTAGTTTCTTCTTGTGTCTCCTCAATTCTTTTTAATCTCTCTATTATTGTCTTGATATCTACATTTGCAGCTTGAGACCCTTCATTCTGGGGGCTTTTCATTGTTTTCATTCCAAAGTCAGTTTTCTCAGTGTCTGCTCTCCCAGGCATCTGGGAGAGACCCATACTCTTCTTTTGGTTTTTCTTCATTTCTGTAGATTTTTCTCCCTCTCCCCCTTTCCCTCCCCTTCTTCAATTCTGTTTTTGGGGGAAGGTGGGGCTGCTTTTATTTCTCTTCTGCAATGTCCTGTTCTTCCTTATCAGGGTCTTCTGGCTTTGTTCACTTTTCCCTCTGCTTTACAGTCTGTCTATTCAGCAGTATATAGTCTTGGTCCCAATTTCCCCAGCCAGCACACACCCAAAGAAACACCGAAAGAACTTCCTCACTGGAAACGAATCGGGATCAGTTTTCAATTAAGTGCTTTTCTCCCTGATATTTTACTCAAGGAAGTAAATAGAGTTTTTGTGGTTCAGTTAGTTTTTATTTTAGGACATTTCTACTGCATTGATACTTACTTAGAGATGGTCATTTAAAAGTTATACTAAGTTTACATAAAATCGAATTGCTCTCACTCAACACATGTGCATGTTCTGGGATGGATGCTGTAATAGACTATTGATAACCAGCAATGCTAAATGCAGCCATGCAGCTGAAAGCTATCACTTAGTTCTGTGATTCAGCTACCAGCTATCCAAAGCAAGTGTTTTCCAAGAATACTTTCATTTGTCAAACTATTGACAAAATCACCACCATAGTTTCTACTTTCAGAGTGCTCAGTATGGAAGGACTGAGTAGGGAGAGATGTGTACAAGCTTTCATCAAATGATCTATTGAACAATTACTTTCTAAGTAGTCTCATAAATGTATATTAATCTCAGTTCCCTTCATGCTATTTACCTTTCTGAAATGTGCTTAAGTCCTCTGCTAAACACACACACACACACACACACACACACACACACGTATATATGCAGGCAGTCCCCAACATACAATGGTTTGACTTACAATTTTTTTTTTTTACTTTACACTGGTGCTAATGTGATGTGTATTCAGTAGACACCATAGTTCAAATACCCATACAATCATTCTGTTTTCCACTTTCAGTATACTATTAAAAAAATTATGTAAAATAGACTAATGTGAGGGTGAGTGTTCTGAGCACATTTAAGGTAGGTTAAGCTAAGTATGATGCTTAGTTTATTAGGTGTATTAAATGTATTTTTGACTTAATATTTTTAACTTATAATGGCTTTATTGGGGCATAGTTCATTGTAAGTTGAGGTGCATCTGTATGTTGGGTATTTGCCACATTATGTGGTAGTGTAATTGATGGATAGTTCCAATGTAACAATTTGATAGAAGATATACAATATTCAATAAAAAGTCACTTTTAAATAGCAAAAAGTTTGTCAGGACACAGAGAGAATACTGGCATTATGTTCCAGTCTAAACTTCGGATCTATCATGGTTTATTCAGAGATGAGAAATCTTGGATCTTCCAAAGATTTTACACTCAGTATTTGGTATATAACTATATTTGGTGGGTGTCAACTGCATGTATATTATATGCACAGTCATCTCTTATGTCTTGGTTTCATGAACATCACAGAGCTATGATAAGTATCAAGACTACATCAGGATCATCTTCATAAATGGGAGCTCAGTAGCAGGCAATTGGCAAAGTCATAGCATATGTGACTCGTGTCACAAAAGTGGCATTAGGATGTCTGTAATTTACTTCAAAATGCTTCAGCAGAGACAGTATGATATAAATGAATGCATATGGTAGTTTTAAACGAGCATTCCAGTAATGTAGCATTCTCTTAGAAAGTTCACACACCAGAAGTGACTATTACAAGTGATTGTGCTCTTTTATCCACATCAGCAATGGAGGGCTTTTGCAACAGTATAATCATGCTAGACTTAAATTTTCATTGCTGAATTAGGTGATTTGTTAATTTGTATAATAGGTTATATGAATGTGTTAAAAATAGGCATCCCTTGCTACTCTAGATCACATGGCTTAGTAGAACTATTGTAAAGACTCTGACTGCCTTTTACAGTTACTAGGTATGTGAGTCTAGTGAGAATGCATTTAAATTTCTCTTCTTATACAGACCTTGGTCCAGACACCAGGAGACATCAGATGGTCTGATGTAGACTGTGAGGGTAATAGAATATTTTCTGTAGAGGGGCACCTACCTTGAGTTACTTAAAGCAGTATTTGTTAAGCTCACAAAACATGCTAGAAACATGTTTCCTTATAATTGCTTGATTAATAAGTAGTAGACTGTGTGCTCTGAGGTTTGCTTTCATTATAACCTAGCAGCAACGTTGTAGAAGCACTACCTCTCACTCACCTCCACCTCTTGGAACAGATCATTATCTATTTAGCCTACCTAAGATATTTGTTCAAGAGCCTTATTTGTCATCACCTGAGAGGATAATACACTGTAAACTTCAGATAAAGTCAGTGATAGAGTGATATACATCACTCATAATACTGTTGGTAGCATGGACCCTATGTGTTTTGTTCTTAGAAGAATTCAATGGGATGATAATCTCCAAGGGGGACATTCTTTTTTTTTCTTCTGTCTTTTAATTTTTATTCGGAAATTGTGGGGTACAATTCAGGGTTAGGTATACAAGCGTTCATTGGACAAGTACCCTTATTGATGAGGTGTGCCCCCCCTTCCCCAGGTGGATATCAACTACCAACAATCCCAGCTATCCGCCCCCTACTCCCCTCCCTGCAGTTTCCCACTACTTTCAGTTCCTTTCCTACAGTAATATGGTAGTTGTTCAAGGTCCACTTATGAGTGAGAACATGTGATACTCATCTCTTTGTTTCTATGAGAGATCACTCAGTATTACAAGCTCTAATTCCATCCATGTTGCTGCAAAGTTCATGATTTTGCTCTTCTTTATGGCTGCATAATATTCCATTGTGTATATGTACCACATTTTTTTTTTACCCAGTCCTCTTTTGATGGGCAGCACGGTTGGCTCCATGTTCTTGCTATTGTGAACAATGCTGCAATAAACATACGTGTGCAGGTATCTTTTTTATTGAGTAAACTGAATTCTTCAGGTTATATTCCCAGTAGGGGAATTGCGGGATCAGATGGAAGGTCAATTTTTAGGAGTTTTAGGAATTGCCACACTTATTTCCACAGAGGCGGTACTAGTTTACATTCCCACCATCAGTGTAGAAGTGTTCCATTTTTGCCACATCTTCTCCAGCATCTGTTATTTTTTGAGTTATTGATGATGGCCATCCTGACCAGAGTTAGGTGGTATCTCAGTGTAGTTTTAATTTACATCTCCTTGATGATTAGTGAGGCTGAACATTTTTTTATGTGTCGGTTGGCTGCTTGTATGTCTTCTTTTGAGAAGTGTCTATTTATATCTTTTACCCCTTTGTAATGGAGTTTTTTGTTTTTTTTTTTCTTTTCAGCACATTTGAGTTCCTTGTAGATCCTTGAGGTTAGGTCTTTGTCAGATATGGAGTTGACAAATATTTTTTCCCAGTCTGTAGGCTTCTCCCTACTCTCTTGATGGTTTCTTTGCCTTTATAGAAACTTGTCAGTTTAATGAGGTCCCCCTTGTCTACCTTATCTCTTATGACCTGGGCACTTCGGGTTTTGATCAAGAATCGGTTGCCAGTTCCAATTTCCATAAGAGCGTCTCCTGCATTTTCTAAGTTTCTTACAGTTTGATGTTTTACATTTAGGTCTGTGATCCATTTAGAATTAATTTCTTCTGCATGTGGTTGACCAGTTTTCCCAGCACCATTTACTGAATAGTAGTGGGTGGTGGAAGCTTTGTCAAAGATGAGTTGGCTGAGAAATTGAGGTTTTGCTTCTGGGATCTCAATTCTGTTCCATTGGTCTATATGCCTGTTCTTGTACCAATAACAGGCTGTTGTGATTATTGTAGCTTTATAGTATAAAGTCTGGGAGTGTGATACATCCTGCTTTGTTTTTTGTGTTTTGTTTTGCTGAGGATTTTTTTTTTGACTATTCTTGGTTGTTTATGTTTCCATATGAATTCCTGTATTGTTTTTTCTAAGTCTGAGAAGAATGTTGCTGGTAATTTGATGGGTTGCATTAAATCTATAGATTGCCTTAGGTAAAATGGACATCTTAACAATGTTGGTTCTTCCAATAAGGGGGACTTTCTTAATGTAGGGAGCAGAAGGGTCTTTGAAAACAATTATTAACAATTCCAGAGCTCGAACAGACATATGTTTGAGAAAATAAAATAAGATTAAATCTAATAAAAGTAGGTCTTACCTGCTTCCCAGCCCCTCCTTTTCCACTTCTGGTCCCATTTGTGAGGTCCTCATACTGTATGTCTAAATATTTATAAGTTATAAACTGTGCTAATAACCTTTTAAATAAAATATTTGTATTTTTTTTTTCCGTCTTGATGAATAGAGACTCAAAGAAGCTGGAAGACTTCGGCCTCCATAGCTTTCTAGAAGGGAAGTGGCAGCAAGGAGGGACTTACCTGCTTCCCAGCCCCTCCTTTTCTCCTTCTGGTTCCATCTTTTAACTGCCAAGACTCTTGTGAGTATGCACACCTAGCCCTCATCCACACAGTCACAATCAGCTACCACATGTCAACCCCTTGTGCCTGGGCAGTGTGTTCTGCCCAGAATCTGCTTCAAGTTTGTTAGGGCAGGCGTCAAGTTTGGGTTCCTCAGCAGCTAACTTGGATATGCAGATCGGAGGGATGAGATTTATTGAAGACTGCTTTGGGGATCACTCCCTGTGGAAGGGAAGAAGGAGAACTTCAATGCAGTCTTAGTGTAAAGGTGATATTGAACACATTGGATGGATATTGCTATGGACTGAATGTTTGTGTGAAACAGGAAGAGGGTCCACAACAGAACCAAACCATGCTGGCATCCTGATCTCAAATGTTCAGCCTCCAGACCTGTGAGAAATAAATACTTGTTGTTTAAGGCATCCAATCTGTGATATATTTGTTATAGTAGTCTGAGCAAGCTAAGACAAATGTTATGGGAAGTAGCCTTTTGAAATGCATTGCTATTTCATTATGAGGAAGATATAGAAGATATATAGTGGTTTTTTTAATGAGGATAAGTGGGAAAAAATTCTTTTTGGTCTTACTTTCAGAAATAATAGTTGCTTTTAGGCACTTGGTTATTTTTTGTTGCATGGTTACTGCAACTCAGATACTGACTCTCTTCCTTCTGGTTAGCTACTAGGAAAATCTATCTCAGTGAAACACCTTTAGAAAATATATGACTTAAGGAGATTTGTTTAGTTTACAGACTTCACTCTTGGCATCTTATCTTTCTAGTTCCCATTATCCCTCTGTACTAATTTCTTTATCCACTCATTAGAGTAAACAATAACTTTAATAACAATGATGATACTAATAGCATATATAACATGTATTTGAGTAAGAAAATAAGTCATTTCTGGGATTAGGTTGGCATCTAAACAAGCATATCACACATTTCTTCAAAACTCTTACTGCACTCTCTGTTCACTTTTTTTCTTTTCTGAGGCTCCAATGGTATGAATGTTATACATTTTGATATTGTCTTACAGATTCATAAAACTATGTTCACTTTTTCCAAATTATTTTCCTCTCTATTCTTATGATTGCATAATTGATTAATTGATCTATATTCAAGTTCACCGATCTCTCTCTCTCTCTCTCTCTCTTTCTTTCTTTTTTTGTGTTGGAGTCTCACTCTTGTTGCCCAGGCTGGAGCACAGTGCATGCTCACAGCCACTCCAGCCTCGACCTACTGGGCTCGGACAGTCCTTCTGCTTCAGCCTTCCAAGTAGCTAGAACCCAGATGCATGCCACCACGCCAGGTTGTTTTTGTTACTTACTATATAGATGAGGGCTCACCTAGTTGATCAGGCTGGTCTCGAACCACTGGGCTCAGGCAATCCTCTCACTTCGGCCTCCCAAAGTGTTGGGATTACAGGCTGAGCCACCACACCCAGCCTCATGTTCACTAATCTTTCTTCTACCATTTTCATTCTGCTATTGAGCCCCATTAGCAAATTTTTATTTCAAGCCCTGGATTTTTCCGTTTTAAATTTTTTGTTTCCATTTTATAGTTTATATTATTCTAGAAAAACATCTTGCATTAAAGATAGATGTCAGCTGGGTTCAGTGGTTCAGCCTGTAATCCCAGCACTTTGGGAGGTTGAGGCGAGTAGATTGCCTGAGCCCGCAGGTTCGCGACACGCCCGGGCAACTTAGACCTCCTCTCTATAATAAATCAAAATTAGCTGTGTGCAGTAGCCTGCACCTGTAGTTCCAGCTACTTGGAAGGCTGAAGCAGAAGGATCGCTGGAGCCCAGAAGGTCGAGCATGCAGAGGCCAGGAGCGTGCCACTGCACTCCAGTCTGGGCGGCAGAGTGAAATGTCAACTCAAAAAAAAAAAAAAAAGATAGTCTTTAATACCTTGACTGGCGTTGGAAATACCCAATAGAATATTAATATTGTTCATTGTTAAGAATATCAGAAGATCTTCTAAATAGTTTTTATTTTTATTTTTATTTTTTGACCTGGGGTCTCTCTGTTGCCCAGTCTGGAATGAAGTGGCATGGTCACAGCCACCACAGCCTCAACCTGCTGGGCTCAAACAATCCTTCTGCCTTAGCTTTCCAAGTAACTGGAACTGCAGGCATGTGCCATCACACCCAGCTAATTTTTTGATTTATTTTAGAGATGTGGGCTTGCCATGCTGCCCAGGCTGGTCTCGTACCTCTGGACTCAGGAAATCTTCTTGCCTTTGTCTCCCAAAGTGCTGGGACTATAGGCGTGAGCCACTGTGCCTAGCCAAGGGATCCTCTTAATATTTTAATTGTTGGAACCAACCAAGAAGGTCTACTAAAGAAAGAAATTACCAATAAAACAGACACAAATTTAAGAATGGAAACAAATTTTGACTTGCCTGTTTGCAACAGAAACCATTACTTAAAAAAACGGATTTCCACCTTAAAGGAGAGATTGAATTTAAAGGAAAAACACACAAAAGTATGGTGAGTCTGTTCGATAATCTTTTTGGTGAAAAAAACCAGTAGTTCTTTGTGGTAAAAGTCAGCAATATGTTAATTTTTCCTTTGGGAGTAAGAAACAGGAAATGAATCTAAGTTATCTTACATTTCAAAGAATAGGTCAAAGAGAAATATTGGTTGTAAAAAAAATCAGATTTTTTATAGTTTTTTATGAAATTTTAATTTAACTTTTATGCCAGTGATATGTTTGTGAAATTTAATGTTGGACATAGGGAAGGGTTAAAAGTAATTTTTTTCCTGAGAATAGAGGAATCATAGAACTTTGGTAAAGGGCTGCAGTTTTCAAGACTGTTTCACACAGAAACATTTTAGAACTTTGTATACTGTAAAAAAAAAATCAATGCTAGGCAACAAAAGTATAATAGAGATAGTATGTGAAGAAACATTTACTGAGTGACTACTATGTTACAAGTACTATTCCAAACACTATGTATGCTCACAATAAGTCCATGAGGTGGTCATTATTACCCTTATTGTGTAAATAAGGAATTTGATCCAAAAAGACTTCATAATTTACCCAAATTCTTATAGCTGATAAACATCGGAAGCTGAATTGAAAATATGCAGTCTGAGGTCAGAGCCTGCACTTTTAACTGCTCTACTTTATTCAAGTGGAAGTGTTATAATATGATTAGAAAGTCAAATGTCAATGTGGTATAATGGTGTCTAGAGATCAGTATATAGATTTTAGGCTTGGACTAATTAAGTGTGTGACCTTGAAGAATTCATGCTTTTTTGTTTGTTTGTTTCTTTATTTGGATGCTTTCTAAGGTAAATTCCCATTAGACGAAAATGTAGAAGAGTGTCAAATCTTGGAAAGGGTAATACGTTTAAACATAAAATGAATTTCTTTCATCCAACACTTAGTATGGTTATATACTTTTTTCTGGAAACTGAGACTATGGAGTGAACAAAAATTAATAAAATTTCTGCTCCCTGGAGCTTGCATGTAAATGCAGAAGGCAAGCATGTATATACATAATAAATATATATTATAATGTTAGGGAGGGATACATACTGTGATTGTAAATAAAGTAGATTTAAATGTATCCCTCAGCTGGATGCAGCAGCATGTGCCTATAGTCTCAGCTACTTGGGAGGCTGAGGTGAAAAGGTCACTTAAGCCCAGGAATTTGAAGTTGCAGCGAGCTATGATTATGCCACTGCACTCCAGCCTGAACTACAAAGGGAGACCTCATTTCTTTAAAAATGTGTTCCCCAAATCTCGTATTGCAAACTTAATCCTTAATGCAACAGTGTTGAGAGGTGGATGCTTTAATATCTGATTAGGTCATGAAGACATAGCTCTCATTAATGGATCAGTGCCTTGATTTTGGAAGTGGATTAGTTATCTCAGGACGTTGGCAGGCATTTGGCCCTGTTTTCCTCTCTGTCACACATACTTGCTTCCATCTTGCACCCTTCTACCTTGGGATGACCCTTACCAGCTACTGATGCTGTGCTCTTGGACTTCTCAGCCTCACAACCATAAGCCAAATAACCTCCTGTTTTTTTGTTGTTTTTTTTTTTAACAAATTACCCAGTCTGTGGTATTCTTTTGTAGCAGTAGAGGACAAAGTAAGGCAGTAATATTGAGAAATAGTGATGTTGGTTGTATTTTGAACAGGGTATTCAGAAAAGGTTTCTCATACAAAGCAACATATGAGGAAAGATCTGGATAAAGTGTGGGAGCAAGCCATTGATTATCTGGCTAAAGAGCATTCTAGACAGAGAGAATAAGTATCTCAGTGCATAAATATCTTTTAAAAGTATCTCAGTATTTGAGTATTTCTCTAGATCTAAAATTTGAATTATACTTATGAATACAAATTCTAATAAAAATTAGTGGGTTTATGCATGTTTCTGAAGAAATTACATAAACTTGAAGTAATGTATTCTATTACCTTCATTTTATTAGGCTAGGATTTCAAAATTTACTTTTATGTTAAATGTTTTATGAAGCCTGGAGCCATTAGCCCTGGGTCAGAAATATTTGTTGGTTCTTTTTGCCAAAGGTGGTCAAACCAGGTAGTTTGCCATCAAAGTGAAAGCAATCTACCCTCCAATTTCTTGGTGAAAATGAGAAGGGATATATTTGAAAACAAAAGCAGACTTCATTCAGAAATAACTAAATTCATTTCTTGAGTGACTGGTAGAAACTCACCTAAAATTATTCAATAAGACAACATGAAATACATATATAATCAAAGTTAACAATGTATGTTTTAAAAATTAATAGCAAGAAAACCCTAAATGCTGATTCATATTCTGGCATATTCAACTTCGATTCATCCAAAACCTGAGTGTGGGAGTGTTGATATTTGTCTATTAACTTAGGAAAAATTCTCAACCCAGGTAGGGAAATGAGGAAACCCAGTAAAAGGAAAATAGAAAATGTCAATCATTGTTGCTTTGTTGGCTCTTATGGGCACATAGGGAGTGGGAAGACGCGGTGGTGGGGGAAGGCTTTCATGTTCCTGGTATTCTTGTTCTTTAACATTTTTTTTGACAAATTTCTTATAGGCTACCTTGAAGTCTCTGGAGGTTTTCATTTTTATTTTTTGACAATTCATTAAGAATATCATAAAATGTAGCAAACTTGATTCATCATTGCTTTTGCTAATACATTTGTGTTTTTTCTCATGCTTTTTGTATGAGTAAAATAAGTTTTCTACACACACTTGAGTGTGCAAAACAGACATTTACATATTATAAAGCAGTTCTACATACTTCATCTTATCTGGTCCTCACAATTCATGAAGGCAGAGCCCTCATGTCCTGAACATCTCCCACTGGGCCCTACCTTCCACTGCTGCACTGGAGATCAAGTTTTCAGCACATGAATTTCAGGAGACACATTCAAACCATAGCAACTGGTGATATAGAATAAAGGATTCACTAATACCACAAGTTCCTCAGCTCTCCTCGGGTGATCGGCTGCTTTTGGGTTTATCTGGGGTGTGGAATCTGCTTGGGAAGGATAGGCAACCACCATGGTAGCCAGTAATCCAGTGTTTTTTACTACAGCTGCTTTATTGCTTTGGTGCATATTACATCTTGGTGAGATCCGCCTCCCTGAAAGGCATTTTCTTTCCACAGTCCTGTTTCTATTACTCTTCTCAATGCACTGGAAGTGGCTATGCCAGAAAGCAGTTCTTGCTGGTCTTGCAGAAAAACCTCCTCCAAGTTACTCACTATTAAACAGCAGAGCTGAGATTCAAATCCAGTTTTCTCTAATTCTAAAGCTGGTGCTCTTCACGTTGATAATAAGCTACAGTATGTCAGAGTACACAGATATGTTCTCTGGTATTAGGTAGTTAGTGAGGGTAGGGTGACAAGAAATACAGATTTTGAAATCCTGGTCTAGTAAATCTCAATTGCTTCAAAAAGAACACGCTTTAGAACTCAAAACGAAGAAAGGTTGTTACAGTGATCTCAGGTGACTTGATTTGGTTGCTCAGCCTCAATTCATGTTTGTCAGAGACAATGGCCCCAGAGCCTGTTAGGATTCTCCCCGGGGTTTGTATGTCTTCACACAATGAGGACCTGCTTGTTCTAAAGGGCACTGATGACACCTACTGCCCATTTTGATTGAAGTTATTGTGAAGGTACTCCCTCAATTTTCCTTTTTCAGGTGTGATTTGATGCTTGGCCTCTCATAGCACTTGGAGTCCTAACTGTCTCTCTCTTGGCTCCCCATGACCATCAGCAGACTGCTAAGAATTCTTGCCCTGTCAGCTTCTGCTCTGTGTGTGTATACACGGGCCAGAGGCATGCCAGTGA
>NW_007257060.1:1001-17004 GCF_000164805.1 Carlito syrichta | reverse complement strand
GGGAGAGGGAGATAGAGGGAGAGAGAGAATGTGAAAAGAGAAGAACAAACTCATGGATACTTATTAAACCCCCAAGGTAGAATTATCTTGGGAGGATTTAAGAGAGTGCATCTCAGACTATATTGTGTATACAAATCACCAGAGGGTCTCATGATAATGAAGATTCTGATTCAGAAATTCTGGGATGGGTTCTGAGGTTCTGCATTTCTAACAAACTCTTAGCAGATGTCTGTGCTGTATGCCCACTGCTTATTAATCTGAGTAGGAAAACTTTAGAATATTTAGCTCTACATCACTGTCTTCAGTCATGCTCATTCAAATCCCCCTTTTCTGTCCTCCACTCACACCTGAACAGAGCCAGTTGCCTTTACCTATAAAGAGTCCAGGCTAAAACAACATTTTCTGCTTTCCCATGAATCTCCTTTCTTTGAGACTCCTGGAGAACAATCTCAGGAAAGAGGGAGATTGAAAGGGGCAAGTGTCTCTTTTTCCATATTTGCTGTCCTCATTGTTGCTGCTGCTTTGGCCAGCTGTCAGAGTCCTCTGTGTGACAGTCTTCTACAAGCTGGGTCTACATTGGTACTCACATGTGAATTCTTTGCAAGGTCTTTCAGGGTCTCCCCATGGATCCATTTCTTTGACATAGAAGATATTATTTAGCATCAGATTTGATATTTTGCTTACTGAAAGACCCTACAATTAACTCAAAAGTTGCTACTGGCTTTTTGAACCACTGTGTTTGAGGGTTTCCTTGTTTTGGCAGAAAGCTCTTGTGTGGGCATAAGCAAAACTACTCAAGTCCTTCTTCTGTAGTCCCTTGACTACCTTGACATGGCTTCTTGCCATGGTGACATTGGGCTTCCTCTTCTCTTTGTTTTGCTTTTTCTCCTTTCCTGTTTTGGTTCTGCTTGGGCAGATGCAGAGAAGTCCAAGAAGTTCCATAGCTAAACAGAGCTCCAAATATGGATTGGGATGCCAGCCTCACCTTCTTGCAGGTGCCCTCAATCTCAAGTTATTCTTTGGAGCGTCTCTATCATTATTTTCCAGTAGGGATAGAAAATCCTCAACCCTTATTTCCAGGGTGAAGACGTCACTTATAAATGCTACTTAAACTATCGCTGCTCTAATTCCCCATACCTTGTTTTCTGTTCTCCTTTTCTAGGTTGGGGAGGAGATTTGAAGCTAGGTTTGTGGGAATGACATTTTACTTCACATTAGTCTATTTTTTCTTTACTTTTAGAGTTGTGGGGTACATGTGAGGAATTACTACATAAGTAAATTGATTGTAGGTGAGGTTTGGACTTCTAGCAAGCCCCCTCTCCCCCTGATAATGGACATGGTATCCGGTGTGTGGTTGCATGTTCCTTATCCCTCTTCCCTTCCTCCTTCCTTTAGCAGTGTCCAACATCTGTTGCTCCTTCTTTTGTGCTCATGTGACCAGTGATCGGGGCCTGCTTATGAGTGAGAACGCGTGGTATTCAGTTTTTCATTTCTGGGATACTTTACTTAGAATGATGGTCTCCAGCTGCATCCATGTTGCTGCAAAGAACATGAATTCATTCTTCTTTATGGCTGTGTAATAGCTCAAATAGAAAATATCACATTTTCTTTATCCAGTTCATCTTTAGTGGACATCTGGGTTGGTTCCATGCCTTTGCTATTGTGAATAGCACTGCAGTGAACATTGTGTGCAGGTGTCTTTTTGGCAGAACAATTTATGGTTCTCTGGGTATATTTCCAGAAGTGGGATTGCAGGATTATATAGAAGCTCAAGTTTAGTTATTTGAGAAAATGTCACATTGCTTTTCACAGAAGTTGAATTAGTTTACATTCCTACCAACAGTGTAAAAACGTTCCCTTTTCTCTGCAGCCTTGCCAACACCTGTTTTTTGTTTTTGTTTTTGTTTTTACTGGTGTTAGATGGTACTTCATTGTAGATTTGATTTGCATTTCTCTGATGATTAGTGAGGCTGATAATTTTCTCACATTTTTGGCTACTTGAATGTCTTTCTTTGAGAAGGTCTGTTCATGTCTTTGTCCACCTTTTTTTTTTTTTTTTTGAGTTGGAGTCTCACTCTGTCACCCAGACTGGAGTGCAGTGGCCGTTCCCAGCCACTGCAGCCTTGACCTGCTGGGCTACGGTGATCCTTCCACCTCAGCCTTCCAAGTAGCTGGAACTACAGGCGTGCACTACCACACCCAGCTAATTTTTTTTTATTTATTGTAGAGATGAGGTCTCACCAAGTTGTCCAGGTGGGTCTCAAACCGGCAGGCTCAGGCAATCCACTCACTTTGGCCTCCCAAGGTGCGGGATTACAGGCTGAGTCACCGAGCCCGGTTTTTGTCCCCTTTTAATGGGGTTGTTTATTTGTTTTTTCTATCGATTGTTTTGAGTTCCTTGTAGATTCTGGATGTTAGGCTTTTGTAGGATGCATAGCTTGCAAATATTTTTTCCCGTTCTGTGGGTTGTCTCTTTACTCTCTTGATGGTTTCTTTTGCTGTACAAAAACTTTTCAGTTTGATAAGGTCCCACCTGTCAACCTTAGCTTTTGCTGCATTTACTTTTGAAGACGTCGTGAATTAATTGCCTACTTCAATGTCCAGGAGAGTGTTCCCTAAGTTTTCATCAATAATCTTAATAGTTTGATGTTTCACATTTAAGTTCTTGACCCATTTTGAATTAATTTTTGTATATGGTGATAAGTAGCAGTCCACCATATACAAAATTCATTCTACTGCATGTGATTAGCCAGTTTTTCCAGCACCATTTACCAAACATGGTTTCTTTTCTCTGATTTTTTTTTGTCAGCTTTGTCAAAGATGAGTTGGTTGAAGGTCCCTGATTTTAGTTCTGGATTATTTGTCCTATTCCCTTGGTCTATGTAGCTTTTCCTGTAACAGTACCATGCTGCCTTGGATGCCATAGCCTTGTTGTAAAGTTTGAAATCTGGAAATATAACTCCAGCTTTGTTCCTTTTGCTGAGGATTGAATTAGCTATTCAGGCTCTTTATGCTTTCATCTGAATTTATGTAATGTCTTTTTCTAGGTCTGTGAAAAATGATGCAAACAATTTGATAAGGATTGTATCGAATCTGTAGAATGCCTTTGTAGATTGACAATATGGATTCTTCTAATTCATGCACATGGGATGTTTTTCCATTTGTTTGTGTCATCCTTGATTTCTTTGAGCAGTGTTTTATAGTTCTCATTGTAAAGGTCTTTTACCTCTTTGTTTAGGTGAATGCCGAGGTATATTATTATTTTGTGTGTGTGTGACTGTTCTGAATGGGACTGTGTTTTTTATTTGGTTCTCAGCCTGCTTGTTGTTGTTGTATAGAAATGCAGCTGTTTTTTGTGCATTGATTTTGTACCCCGAGCCTTTACTGAAGTCATTTATCAGTGCAAGGATGATTTTTGAAAGTCTTTTTAGGGGTTTCTAACTATAGAGGCATATCATCTGCAAAAAGGAGTAACATAGCTTCCTTTTTTCCTATTTGGATACTCCTAATTCCTTTCTCCTTCCTAATTACTCTTACTAGGATTTCTAATACTGTGTTGAATAGGAGTGGGAAGAGTGGACATCCTTGTTTTGTTTCATTTTTTAGTGGGAAAACTTTCAGCTTCTGCCCATTAAGTATGGTTTGACTGCAGGTTTGTCATAGGTGGCTGCTAATATTTTGGGGAATTTTCCTTCAATGTCTAGGTGTTTGAGGGTTTTTATCAAGGAAGAATATTGAGTGTTATTGAATGCTTTCTCTACATCTAATGAGATAATCATATGGTTCTTGGATTTACACCTGTTTATGTGATGGGTTACCTTTACTGATTTATGTATGTTGGACCAGTCGTGCAACCTGGGAATAAAGTGCAGTTAGTCGTGATGGATGATCCTTGAAATGTGCTGTGGGATGTGATTTGCTAGAATCCTGTTGGGAATTTTTGCATTTATAGTCATCAGAGAAATTGGCTTGCAGTTTTCTTTCCTTGTTATGTTTTTGCCATTTGGGGGCATCAGGATGATATTGGCTTCATAGAATGAGCTAAGGAAAATTTCTTCCTTCTCCATTTCCTGAAATACTTTCAATAGGGTTGGTATCAGCTCCTCTTTGTACGTCTTATAGAATTCAGTTGAGAAACCATCTGGTCTATGGCTTTTTCAGTGGCAAGGTTTCTTATAACTGAGTCAATTTCTTGCTGTTTAAGGTTTCAATTTCTTTCTGTTTTAATCTCAGGATTTTATGTGATGGCAGAAATTCCTCCATTTTCTCTAGATCTTCTAATTTATTTGCATACAGAAGTCTGTAGTAATTTCTGATAATCTTTTGAATTTCTTCAGGTTAGTAGTGACCACCTTTTTTCACTTCTAATTGTGTTTATTTACTCTCTCTCTCTCTCTCTCTCTCTCTCTCTGGTCAGTTTGGCCAATGGTCTGTTAATCTTATTTATCCTTTTAAAGAAACAGCATTTTGTTTCATTGACCCTTTGTATGATTTTTCACTGGTCTCTATTTCATTCAATTGTGACTTTATTTTAATAATTTAATTTTTTCTCCTAATTCTAGGATTGGATTCCTTAGGTGATGGGATGTTAGGCTGTTTACTTGTGATGTTAGGCTGTTTACTTTTGATGTAGGAAGGAATATGTGCTGAAAACTTTATAGTATATAATGTAATTCTATTCTCACCTTAAGTTTCAGAGGAAGCTTTTTATTTAAATTTTGCATAGGAAAACTGATATTCAGAGAGATTAAATAACCTACAGAAAGATTCATAGCTACTAACTTAACACTTTCAGTCTATGTCTGTGTGTCTTCCAAGTCAAGCTCTTAAACATCTTAGTATATAACACTCCCGGTGCAAGTCGCTTTAAGAGATTACACTAAATTAACACTCCCGCGAGTTCTAGAGTTTAGAGAAAATGCTCTTTGACTTCTATTTCTTTACTCCCTGTGGATTTTCCTTCCCTATATGTGAAAGTACAGAGATTTTTCATTTTTTTAAAGGTAAGTTTTATTTTAAGTATTAGAAGTAGAAAGTAGTCACCAAAGTTTTCAATGATGGAAGAAAATGTTTATTTCAAATATTTAGTATAAATTAAATCACATCTGCTTAGAAAACTAAAAAAAAATTTTTCACTAGTGATTGACCCTAAAATGAGCCTTAATTTTCTCATGGAATGAGTTTATGATTCAATTAATTCTGTTTTATAAAACAGGATTAATCATTATTACTAGTAAAGAAAAGTAGGCTAAATTTTTTGTTCAACATCTAAAATGATTTAAAATTTGAGTGCATATTTTTTATTATAATTGGGCCATTTGGTTTTATGTGTACTGCTTCATTAATGGGCTGTAGTGTGAATTTCATTTTCAGAAAACAAATGTTCATGGCTTGGGAGATGTTTGTTTAAAATTTGTTATTCCTTTGAGTTATAATTGTGTCATTAGTAACCAACACATACCTTAAAAAGAAAGACCCAGAGGAATAGGGTATAAAATTATATCCTTAAGTAGAATTGACTCTAAAGTGAATATGCATGGGAGTGAAGGAAAGGAATGGCAATGTTGCAGTCTTTCCTGGTGACATTTGGATATATGTACATGCTTCAAAGGCTTTTGCTTGATTGCTAAACCTTGTTCTTTTAGTGATGACTTACCGAGTGTTTACTATATGCCATGCAAAGTGCTAGGAATATGGGCAGTGCACAAAACAGCCAAAGACCTGCTGAGGAAGCTCAGTATCTCAAGATTTCTCAGAGGACCCAAATCACCAACCACAATGAAAGAAGAGGAGGGGTGGGTAAGGAACCATGGATATACAAGGGGCTATGGATAGGGTGGTTATTTATCATGCAAACCAAAGCAAATCTGAGAATGAAAGGGAATATTTTTACTCATTGTGCTAGGAGAACTATGTATACTAGAAATGCTGTGGAGTCTCCAGTGGGGCTAGGGGCAAGGATCTATCTGACCAGAAAGAGTGGTATTTCAACTGAGGACTAATGGGTGAGTAGAAGTAAGCCTAAAGAGGAAAGTGGGATGGAGTGTTCTGGTTCAGGGAAGAGCATATGTTCAGGTCTAAAGGCAGTTGAATCAAAAGACATAGAGTGACTGGAGACGAGAGGGCAAGAAGGAAGTGCACAGAAAGAGGCTGGAAAGAAATGGATTCTATCTATTATGGGTCGGTCCAAATTTGTACCTCTTTCTTTGGCTATCCCATTGTTGTGTCTTTCATTATGTGTGGATTCTACTTTCTTCATCTGTAAATATAGATTATAATATTTAACTCACAGATCACATCTGAGACTAAGTATAATAATTTATAGCTGTTGTCTGACAGAGAATAGTAGATATAAAATTGTTTATTCTTATATTTTCATATACTAGCATTGAACACTCTGAATAGGAGATTAAAAATCAACACTTTCATTTATAACAACATCAAAAAGAATAGCATCCTTAGAAATAAATCTAATCTATTCAGTACAAGATTTATTTACTGAAAACTATAGAACATTGTTGAAAGAAATTAAAGAAGACCTGAATAAATGTAAATATATCTTGTGTTCATGGATTAAGACTTAATATTGTTAGGATGGCAGTGCTTCCCAAAGTAGTCTACAGAGCCCATGCAATCACTGTTATAATCCCAGTGGCCTTTTTTGCAGAAATGGAAAAGCCAATTCTAAAATTCAAAAGATATTTCAAGGGGAACCAAATAAGTCAAACTATCTGAAAAAGAAAAAAAAAAAGTTGGAGGCCTCAACTTTCTGATTTCAAAAGTTGCTGCAAAACTACAGTAATCAAAACAGTATGACCCTGGCATACAGATAGACAAATGAATCAACAGCATAGACTTAGAGTCCAGGAAATAGACCTATACCTCTACTGTCAATTGATTTTTAACAAGGGTACCATTTAATGAGTGAAAGACTAGTTTATTCAACAGATGGTGCTGGGACATCTGGATTTCCACATGTAAAAGAATAAAGTTGGACTAGTACTATGCAACATTTGTTAAAAAGATTCTGCACAGCAAAGAAAACAAGTAACAAAATGAGGAGACAAACCAAAGAAAACAAGTAACAAAATGAGGAGACAAACCAGAGAAAATGTTTCCAGACCATATATCTGATAAGAGGTTAATATCCAAAATATATAAGGTACTCAAACAATTCAATAGCAAGAAAACAAATAGCCCAATTAAAAATGGGCAAAATGACATGAAAAGGCATTTCTCAAAAGAAGATATATAAATGGCAAACAGGTTCTTGAAAAATAAACTCAGCATCACTAATCATTAGGGAAAGGGTAATTAAAACCACATTTAGTTATCAGTTCATAGAATGACTAATATAAAAAAGACAAAAAATAACAAGAGTTGGCAAGGATGTGGAGAAAAGTAAAACCTTACACACTGTTGATAGGAATGCAAATTAGTGTAGCCATTATGGAAACAGTATGGAGTTTCCCCAGAAACTAAAAATAGAATTACCATAGGATCCAGCAATCCTACTTCTGGTTATATATCAAAGGAATTGAAATCAATGTGTAGAAAGGAATATCTGCATTCCCATGTTCATTGCAGCATATTACAAAAGCTCTACTTTTGTATGGATTTAAAGACAGGGGATTGTCAGGTCTGGTGAGGGTAGAAGTACCCCAAATTAATGGGGGCCATACCACCCTGCATGTGCCCCAGTTTGAAAGTTAAGCAGGATCAGGTCTGGTTAGTACTTGGATGGGAGAAGTACACAAAATGTCTGAGAAGACACCAGCCAACCATCTCTCCTGACACTCATTCTTTGTTGACAGGGATGGGAAGCCATAAGCCAGTGTTTGTGTGAGTAGAATGTTCCAATGTATAATCATAGCTTTCTGTTTTGTCATAGTATTTGGACTAACATCCAGATCTTGGTTCCAATTACCATTCCTAAATTGATCCAGGGGTGCTTTTTGAAGAAATGTCTTATTTCAAGTAGGGCAGGGAAAGCACAAAGAGATGAATTTGGAACATCTAATTGAGTCAAAAAATAAGAAAGTGTTCAAGTGAAGGAAACATTGCAAAAGGACATTAAAGCATCTTGAAGATGCTCCCACTGGCCAAATCAAGAAAAGTTTGAATATCAAAATAAATCATAGTAGGAACTCATAACCCATATTGATAATAAGTAAAAAGTTCTAAATAGAATTTTTTAAAAACCAAGCACATAATTGATCCAGGAACACTCTTGCTTCATGTAAAAAACCCACCACTATCTCCAGAAAAAAATAATAGAATAAGAAAACCACCATCTGTAACGACTGTCATTATAATTGATTCCAGCAAACATCATCAATGGATGCCAAAACTACTGGGTAAAAGTTTAATAGAGAATATAATATTTATACAGTCTCAAAGTATCTCCTCACAGATTAATTTCAAAATGAACAATGATAATTTTACACTGGCGAGACCTGTTGGTCACCACTTTGACAAGAAAACAGAGTTAACATCATCAGTAATAGGATGAAGTGACACCAACTACCACCTCCTTAAGTGGAGCACGGATAAGACCATGTCAAAAAGGCATGACCAAAGTCTAATAACATGAAAACATTGGAAAAACCCAAACTGAGAGAAATTCTGCTCTCTAAATGTGTCAATGTCATGAAAGACAAGGATAGAATGAGACAGAGACATACCAACCAAATTCATAATCTTCAAATAGATCTTGAAGGACAAATGCTATAAGCGACATTTGATGGTTAATTTTATGTGTCAACTTGAGTGGTTAAGAGATGCCCAGGGACCTGGTGAAACATTATTTCTGAGTATTTCTCTGAGGATGTTTCCAGAAGACATTGATGTTTGAATTATAGACTAAGCAAAAACATTGCCCTTACCCAATGAAGACAGGTATCGTCCAATCCATTGAGGGTAGGAATAGAACAAAATGACTGATGCATTGCAAAATCTTTCTCTCTTTCTCTCTCTCTCTCTCTCTCTCTCTCTCTCTCTCTGTTTCAGCTGGGTCATCCATCTTCTCCTACCCTAGGATATTGGTTCTCCTCATTCTTGGTCCTTTGGATTTGAACCAGGACATACACCAGTGCTTCCCCCGACCCTTCTCAGTCTTTTGCAGTCTTTGGATCGAATTATACCACCAACAGTTTTTCTGGTTCTTCAGCTCGCAGATAGCATATCATGGAACTTCTTGACTTCCATAATCATGAGAGCTAATTCCCCAAATGAATAGTTTTCTCTCTATACACATACATACATACACATTTTTCAATTGGTTCTGTTTCTCTGGAGAACCTTGACTAATACAGACATTGTTTTGAAAATTGAATGTGACTGATAAAAGTAGTACATCAATGTTCAACTTTTTGTATTTGATCATTTTAATGTGACTATGTACGATAAAATAACATGTTTGTTCTTAGGTGTTACATCCTAAAGTATTTAAGGAATATTATGGGTAAAGGATCACAGTGCTTGCATTTTGCTCTAAAGAAGCTTAATAATAATAATTAAACTATATCTATGAGAAATAAAGCAAATATAGAAAGATATTAGCAATTGATGAATTCAGGTAAAAGATATATAGTAGTACTAGCAATTGTCCTGTAAGTTTGATCTATTTTCAAGTAAAGTTAAATAAAAAGTTCACACCTCCATTTCCTTCTAACTTGCAATTCTCCTTTCAAGGATTCATTCTTTGGAAGATGTGGCATGGTGAATAGTGACAACATCATCTCTAAAGTACCTTTCTATTGCAGGATTTTTTATTTCCATGTCTACGCTTCCTACAAAACATCAGTCCTGATCCAGAAAAATTACAAGCACACAAACATATGAATACTCTCAACCCCCCAAATATAAACACTGCAAAATGATCCCTTTGCAACAAATTCCAAGAAAATTGATAGACTGGGTCAAAGGAACAGTTTTGGGGAGATTGGTGATGGTGAAGACATTTTATCACCTTGAATTTCAAATAGTTTCATTCTGGAACACATGGCTGGGGCCTGCTCAGTGGATCCAGTGACTCCATAGCCTGCAGAACCAGACAGACAAGAAAGATGAAACAAATAATGTGATGGCAGCTCTCACAGTGGTGGCTAACACCCCATGACATGACTGTCAGTAACATTGTCAGATGCTGCAAACTAAATGCGTAGGGAATAAGTTCCTGGTATAGCCCACCTACATGCTGGAATGTAACATTCTGATTAGCTTATTACTGTGACTGAAAATATATTACCAAGAATTTCTGTAAGGACATAGATTTAAACAGGAGATTGATGAAATCTACTGCGTTGTGTGGGTACCTTATTCACTGTCAGTTAGTTTGATGTCAGCTGCTCAAATTTATGTCAAGGAAAGCCAAGTTCCATTAATATTTAGTATAGCTTTGCCCTGAACAATTACAGAAAAGTCCCCAAACAGGTTAATAATTTTTACATGAGAGATTTATATTTTGGGCAACTTCATTTATTCTGGGGAATTCATTCTTCTTGACACATGAGGTTAAGAGGATAGAAAACAAAAGGATTATACTCAGAGTGGGAGATTAAATAATTCATTTGACTGAACCACTCAGACCTTCAAATTTGACGTCACTAGGTATCAATGTTTTCCTTTTCTTCCAAAGTAATATGTATTCAAAATATAGCTAATAATTAAGACCACTGTAGGAGCACTTCCTTCCTTCCTGGAATCTACTGTTTCTTCCAGCTCAAGACTGAAGAGTCTCTTCTTGATGGTGCATCGTTTCCTGCTTAATCTGAGCATACAGCAAGTGAATGTGCGCCAGTGTGTATTTGGTAGCATATTCACACACGTGCACAGACAGGCATTCAACTTATGACATAAAAAATTAAACTTAGTACTTGTTCATAGGTGCTAAACACTCAGATAAAAGGCTATTGTTATGAGCGGCAATCATCATTCTAATCAAACTTAAGAAGTGAAGAGGGGTCATGTAGGAATGCATACATTTCTTCCCTATTATTAAGACGAATTGCCTAGGCACTTATCTGCCCTTGTTAGTGACATTTCTAAAGATGCCTTCCATCCAAAACTTGTTGTTGTAAACATGAGAGGCTTATGTAGGTCAGTCCTTCCAAATACAATTAGAGAAAGAAACCAGCAAATGAGAAGTTGTTTGGGTTTCACAGCCTGGTGAGTGCTTGTTACCCATTTCTGGAATCTGGAAGGGCCCCACATAGGTGAATGGGGTATCCCCTTGACATGCCTTCAGTTTTACAGCTTATTTATTCACACTAATATACTCAGGCATTTTTTTTCAAATATAATCTTCAGGTCAGGGGAGCTGAGTCCAGGGGGACTTGTGATCTCAATCACATGCTGAAAAATAATTGATCCTTTTTTCCCCACACCATTGTGTTTTTATGTTGAGCTTGGAGACATATTTTTAAAAGCCCCAAGTTTATATGGGTATTGAGGGTTTCCAATTCAAATTTGACATTCAGTGGTTTTCTTATTTATCTTTGCAAGTGTCTTAGTCTCTTTGGGCTGCTATGACAAAATACCTTAGACTAGGTATTTTATAAAGAACAGAAATGTATTCCTACAGTTTTGCAGATCAAGGCACTGGAAGATGCTGTGTCTGGTGAGGGCCTGATCTTTGCTTCAAAAATAGTGTCTTATGCTGCATCCTCCCTGAGGGGTACCAAGACTGTGTCTTCTTCACATAGCAAAAAAAGTAGAAAAGCAAAGGACCACACACACACACACACACACACACACACACACACACACACACACACACACACATTCATTTTCTTATTTTCTATTTCTTACACAAAGGATAGCATTTACTATATGCTGTTCTGTTCTCACTATTTTTAGTGAGTAATCAATCTTGGAAATCACTTAAATCAGTGCAGAGATTTATTTTTTTTATGACTACATAGTGCATCATTGTGTGGTTTTCCATAGACTACCTAATCAATCCCTTACTGTTTGAAATTTGGGTTGGTTTCAACATTTTGCTACTATATCTAATGCTTCAACAAATAACTTTGTACATATGTTTCATAATTGTGAAGGTGCATTTTCAGGGAAGACACCTAGAAGTGTGATTGCTGACAAAAGGACAAATGTATATATTATTATGTTATGGATTGCCAAACTTCCTTCATGAAAGTCACAACATTTTGCATTCTCTCCAACAATGTGTAAGAGTGTCAGTTTCCCCATGGCCTAACCTACATAGCATGTTGCCAAGCATTTGGATTTGTTTTGTCAAAAACTTTTGGATTCATTTTTCTTACACTAGCTTTCTCCAGAGTGAAGAAGAAAACAACACATCTTAACTCAGAGGTGTGCTGAGGATGGCCCATGCTGGCGTTACTGTAAAACTTTAGAAATTTTATGTTGGTTGTTGATAGCCATCATTAAAATTAAATTAGATATGCTTATAATTAAAAGTTAAAAGCAAGAGTGACAAATACTAAAATATCTTCGAGGTCCTAATCATTTTACTCCATGTAGTACATCGATATGCCCTTGGAGTAATTGACTCCTGTGTCTGCAAGGTGGAAATACAAGGTGAGATACTGTGCAGCTCTTCTCAATTATGCACTCAGTGACTTCACAATGGTAGCCTGAAGCAGCCATGGGGGGAATATTCACACCATGAAAATCAGCAAACACAATACAGCAGAACTTCCTAAACAGTCGGTTGTTAAGCAGTTACCAGCATACCACTGAACACACTACTGAAGATATTCACTAGCAGACAACTTAGGTTTGACATTTTTTCTATAAACCAAACCAACCTCAAACAACTTTTTCTTTGTGCTTGCTCAGGGTCATCTTGCAATAACATCCACCCATGGACATTCAGTTCATAATACTTTTTTCTTATTATTGTTATGTCATTAAGCATGGAGTTTGGTTTAACATCTCAGCTTACTTTGGTGCCCTGGCAGGCTTTCCTTTGTAATAACCAAAATACGAGTTCATTTTCTTTCCATTTTATGCAGCTATATCATGCTTATATGTTTAACACTTTGTAAAAACAAGATAATTATATCTCAATGGTCAGTTTTTATGAACTGGCCAATCTATTTTCCACTGTTAGTCTATTTTTCCCCTTCTGGCAGAGGTCTGCTTATCTTTACTTATGTTTGTAGAGCACTGTGAGAGCAGTTTTATATCTTAATTTAATCTCCATTCATTTTCAAAAATATTTTTTTTCCTTTGTAGTCTTTACAATATTTAATAACAAGCACTTCCTGTAAGATTTGATTATAAACAACTTTATTTTTGGCTACCACTGTCCTCATTCTTCTTTTGCCCAGGATTAAATCTAAGTCTTCTGGCATTCTAGTCTCTTTCAGCAAATGGAAAGAGTCTCATTTTGGTAATGAATATGTCTAGTCCAGCATAATATGCACAACTGTACCCATCATTTAAAGGCAAGTCTTCTCTCTTCCCCAGACTGGATGTAGTGCACGTGTGAAGTCTCTGTTGGTGTGAGTGGACTCAGTCAGCTTCTCCTGTCTTTCTCCACTTTTGTTTCTACTGAACCAGTGTTGCATGCAAAGAGAAAGTTGAGAAAAGGGAGGAGAAACCTTATTTGGTGGCTATCCCCTGTCCTGGTGCCAGTACTGTATGCATTTGGCAGATGTTCAAAGGCAGGGCAGCCAGCCCTCTGACTTAACATTGGTTTGTCCATGAGTGCCTCAACCTTAATCAGCACCCAAACACTCACATGTTCTTTACTTTGTAGGGCTCATTTATTGCAGGGCATCCAAGATGCTGTAATTTTCTTTGACTCTGTCATGAAAGCTTGTGTCATGCTTTAGATTTCTAGGCAAGAACAAGACACTAGTTGGCCATGTCCTCTAACTTAGGAGATGTGAAAAACCACTTCTCTTGATTTGAAGTAAAGAAGAAATACATCTATTCCCTTTATTCTTGAGGGAAGCATCCCTCCATCATTCCAATGGTTGTTTTTCTAAAAAACAAAAACTCTCAATGTCCTGCATTTGATTTTTAAAAAAATACAATTAATATGAATGGAAGAATGAGACTTGTAAGCTGTTTCTAGACAATTCCTTTATGAATTCTGCATATGGTCTAGCACTTCCTTTGGAAGGCAATAGCTGTTGTCCCTTAAGTCTTTGGGTGAAATGCACGTTTAACAAGCTGTTATATGAAGAGGATGACAAATGCTATTATATTCATGTTTCATAATATGAATAATTTTAATTTGCATAATTCTAGACAAAAATTGACATGATCTGAGAGTTAGTGAATATTAGAATTATGCCAACTGATCACTATTGATCAATTTTATATGGGAATTCATCATAAAATGCTTGGACTGTTCTATTCTAGACATCTTGCTGGTACTGACTAAAACTAAGTGTTCCAAATTTATTAAACCGACCCATAGTTAGAACTGAGTACATTTTCATGTGATTTGAAGGTATCACTTCAACTTACACATTTTAATTCAGTTCAACTATATCAAAATCTAGTTTTGGGAACTCATGTTTAGAGGTCATAGATATTGTAGTAGCTATATCATGTTGTCAAGGAGTGTATATTGTCTCTACACATAAATACCCTTTAAAACTTAGAAAATAAACCTGGGAAGCAAGAAGCACACTTGCTAATAATTAGAGAAAATTACCAAAGCCAGTAAACATTGTAGAAAAAATGAGATGTGCAGGAAGATTAAATTAGAGTAGGAAGAAGAGTATACATATACATTTTAAAAGAATGAGCATAGTAAAAGTTGGTTTGAAATCCTTACCCTGGACTTCACAGAATAGTTAAGGGCTGGATTTTAGGCTTTAGTAAGTCTTTGAGCCTCCTAAAATTGTTGCAAATATAAGTGTTAATGTAATGTAATACTGTGAATTTTTCAGAAAAGAGAGTTTTCAGTTTTCATCAGATTCTCAGAAAGACCCCAACAATCCCCTAATAGAAAGCACCAGTATTTCTTACAGATTAGAACTTCTAGAATCTGGACTTCATAGATTATTCTTTATGGAACACAAAACTGAGCTATTCATGTTAACTTCTTGGCTATGACAATGTGAGTACTAAGTGTCTGTGGTCCCTTGGCATGCACAGGGCTGGGGCTGAGGGATAGAACTAAGTAACACTTTTCTTCCCTTGCAGAATTTAGAATCATATGAAAAGTAAAACATGTGAGTAAAACAGATGGAGACCAAATTTTAATTTTATAAAAGCAGGGTTGAAGAATATGGTTTAAATCTACAGCCAAATGTATTTCTCTATATCTCATTTTACTACTTTGCTGCTTGGTATATTCATATAACCAATCAGAACAGAAATTCTGCCCTTCTATAAACTTACTGCTTGGAGAAGTAGAGAATATATGCATTTGGGGACATATTTTCTCAAAAAGAATATCTAGAAGGTAGTGAACAATGTGTTTTCAGGTCCTTTAAAAAAATTACACCAAAGAGATGCATAAGAGAGATGAAAGAAATTATTTCTTTCAAGGAGGTGTAGGAGTTATAAGTTTCCTCCTTTGTGAGATAGGATGGGGATGCTGGAAAGAGTAGAAAAGCACTACCCTATAGACAGATGCAACTTAATCATATAAACTCAAAAGTCTTAACAAAATGGCCCAAAAAAGTCATTTGGGGAAGACAGATTTAGGACATTTTATCTAAGAGTTTAATTTAATGAGGCATAAGATGGTTACTTAGTTTTTGAAATGAAACGATGCAACAAAAAATGTTTTGGGTAAAGGGTAACAATATTATACAATGTATTAGAGTAGTAAAAAAATTGAAAGATATAAATATGAACCAGAAAGCTTTTATAAAAATCATGGTATCAATTATTGTAGCTTTGTAGTAAAGTTTGAAGTCTGGTAATGTAATACCACCTGCTTTGTTTTTGTTTTTTTTTTTGCTGAGGATTGTTCTGGCTATTCTTGATTGTTTGTGTTTCCATATGAATTCATGTGTTGTTTTTTCTAGGTCTGAGAAGAATGTTGCTG
>NW_007257060.1:0-977 GCF_000164805.1 Carlito syrichta | reverse complement strand
TTTTTTGTGGCTATTGTGAATGGAATTGTGGTTTTTATTTGGGTTTCTGTTTGTTTATTATTGGTGTAAAGAAATACGATCATCTTTTGCACATTTATTTTATATCCTGAGACTTTGCCAAAGTCCTTTATCAGTGTGAGGAGGTTTTTGACAGCTTAGTATTGGTACAGGAACAGGCACATAGAGCAATGGAATAGAATTGAGATTCCAGGAGCAAAACCTCAATTTATCAATCAACTCATCTTCGACAAAGCTTCCACCACCTACCACTGGAGAGAGGAGAACCTATTCAGTAAATGGTTCTGGGAAAACTGGCTGACCACATGCAGAAGATTGAAACAGGACCCCTTTCTTTCCCCATACACAAAAATTAACTCCAAATGGATCAGAGACCTAATGTAAAACCTCAAACCATAAGAACCTTAGAAAATGAAGGACATACCCTCATGGAAATTGGAATTGGCATCCAATTCCTGAACTAAACCCAAAACCCACAGGCCATAAGAGATAAAATAGACAATTGGGACCTCATTAAACTGACAAGCTTCTGCAAAGCCAAAGAAACCATCAAGAGAGCAGGGAGACAGCCTACAGACTGTGAAAAAGTATTTGCCAACTCCAGGTCTGATAAAGGCTTAACAACTTGAATCTACAAGGAACTCAAATGTGCTGAAAAGAAAAAAAACAAACAACCCCATTATAAAATGGGCAAAAGATATGTACAGACACTTTACAAAGGAAGACATCTGAGCACCCAACAGACACATGAAGAAATGTTCAACCTCACTAATCATCAGGGATATGCAAATCAAAACCACACTGAGATAATACCTAACTCCAGCCAGAATGGCAATTATCAACAACTCAAAAAATAACAGCTGCTGGAGCGGGTGTGGCGAAAAGAGAACACTTCTACCCTGTAGGTGGGAGTGTAAACTAGTGCAACCTCTGTGGAAAGCAGTGTGGCGATTCCTAAA
>NW_007257059.1:1459-4017 GCF_000164805.1 Carlito syrichta | reverse complement strand
TAGTTAAGTCAGCTGGCTAGCCTGCTGGACTAGCTAGGTAGATAGGCAATTAAGTCAGCTGTCTAGACACCTGGCTAGCTAGGTAAGTCAGTTAATTAAATCAGTTTGCTATCCAGCTTGCTAGTTAGGTAGCTAGCTAGTTATATCAGCTGTGTAGCCAGCTGGATAGATAGATAAGTCACCTAGTTAAGTCAGCTGACTAGCCCGCTGGATAGCTAGGTAGCTTGATATTTATTCAGCTGGCTAGACAGCTGGTTAGCTAGATATGTCACCTAGTTAATGCAGCTGGATAGCCAGATGGCTAGCTGTGTAGCAAGCTAGTTAATTCAACTGGCTAGAAAGCAGGTCAGCTAGTAAATAAAGCCAGCTAGTTATGACGGGTAGTGTCATAGTTAAGTCAGTTCACTAGCCAGCTGGTTAGCTAATTTAGTCAGCTATTTAACTCAGCCTGCTATCCAGGTGACTGGAGAGGTAGAGAGCTAGTTATGTCAGTTGGCTAGCCAGCTGGATTACTAGTTAATTCAGCTAGTTTATTCACATGCCTGGCCAGCTACCTTGCTCATTAATCAACTATTTAAGTCAGCTGCCTAACCAGATGACTAGCTTGTTAAGTCACCTCGTTAAGTCAGTTGGTTAGGCAACTTGCTAGCTAATTAAAAAGCTAGTTTAGTCATTTGACTACACAGCTTGCTAGGTCGTTATTTCAGCTAGTTAAGTAAGCTGGCTAGCTAGTTAATTCAGCTAGTTAATTCAGTTGGCAAGTCAGCTGCCTAGCTGTGTAGCTAACTCGTTAAGTCAGCTAGCTAGCTAGCTGGATACCTAGGTAACTAGATAGTTAAGTCAGTTGGCAAGCATGTGGAATACATATGTAGTTAACTAGTTCAATCAGTTGGCTTGACACCTGATTAGCTAGTGATGTCAGCTAGTTAAATCAGCTGCCTAGCCAGCTGGCTAATGTGTTCAGTCACCTAGTTGAGTCATCAGGCTAGTCAGCTGGCTAGTTGGTTAATTATGCTAGTTAATTCAAGCGGCTATCCTTCTGACTAGCTAGGTAACTAGTTAGCTAAGTCAGCTTGCTAGCCAGCTGGATAGCTAGTTATGTCAGCTAGAATATTCAGCTGGCTAGCCACCTGGCTAGGTAGGTAGCTATCTAATTAAATCAGCTGGCTAGCTGGATGGCCACCTAGTTATGTCAGTAAGGTAAGTGATCTGGCTAGACAGATGGCTAGCTAGGTGGCTAGCTAGTTAAGCCAGTTGGCTAGCCTGATGGCTATCTAGTTAAGTCAGCTAGTTAAGTCAGTTAGTTAGCCAGATGGCTAGCTAGGTGGCTGGCAAGTTAAGCTGGATGGTTAGCAGGCTGGTCAGGTAGGTGGTCAGCTAGTAAAATCGGCTGGATAACTGGCTGACCAGCAGGGTGGCTGGCTAGTTAAGCCGGCTGGCTATCCAACTGTCAGGGTGTCTGACTAGCCAGCTGGTCAGCCCACTGTCTAGCTAGTTGGCTGCCTAGGCAGCTAGGCTGCCATGTAGCTAGCTAGTTAAGCCAGCTGGCTAGTCATTTAGCCCACCAGGTAATTAGCTAATTAAGTCTGCTGGCTAACTAGCTAGCCAGTAAACTACTTCCTCAGCTAGTTAAGTCAGCTAGCTAGCCAGCTAGCTGCTTAATTCATCTAGCTAGTCTGCTAGATAGTCAGCTAGCTAGTTAAGTCAGCTAGCCAGCAAACTAGTCAGTTATCTTCTAGTTAAGTCAGCTGGCTAGACAGCTAGATAGTTTATTTGCTACCTAGTTATGTCAGCAAATAGCCAGCTATCTAGTCAGCTAGCTAGTTAAGTCAGCTAGCAAATTAGCTAGTTGCCTAGCTATTTAGTCCACTAGCAACTCAGCTACCTGGTCAGCTAATTATTGGGCTTGCTTGCTTTCCATCATGTCTGCTAACTAGTTGGGTCCTTCGCCTGTCACCCAGTCTGCAAATTAGTTGTTTCACTCGCCAGCCAACAGGTCAACTAACTTGTTGGTTCGCTCACAAGCCAACAGGACAGCTGAATAGTCGCCTTGCTTGCCAGCCGACTAGCTATATCAGCTCAGCATTTGGCTTGCTCTACGGATGACTACTTAAATCAGCTCACCCTTTGGCTCACTCGTCAGCCAAGTATTTAAGTTGGCTCACCGGTCAGCTCACTCACCCGCCGACTTGTTAAATCTTGTGACCAGTTGGCTCGCTCACCAGCCTATTAAATTTGACTGACCAGTCAGCTCACTCACCGGCCAACTAGTTGCATCAGCTAACCAGTCGGCTCACTTACAGGCTGACTAGTTAAGTCATGTGACAGGTCGGCTCAATCACCAGTCAACTATTTAAGTCAGATTACCAGTTGACTCACTTGCCAGCTGACTCGTTAAGTCAGCTCACCTGTTGGCTCACTCGCTGACCGACTAGTTAAGTCAGCTAACTGGTCGGCAGACTAGTTGGTGAACTAATTAAGTCAGCTAATCAATCGGCCAACTAGTCAGCCAACTTGAAACTGACAAGTTAGCTCAGCTAACTAGTCAGACGACTAGT
>NW_007257059.1:0-769 GCF_000164805.1 Carlito syrichta | reverse complement strand
CCAGCTGGTTAAATCAGCTAGCTTGCTAGCCTGTTAACTATTTAAGTCAGCTTGTTAGCTAGGTAACTAACTAGTTAGCTAACAATTTATGGCTGCTGGCTATCTAGGTAGTGAGTTAGTTAAGTCAGTTGACTAGCTAGCTGGTTAGCTGGTTAATTCAGCTAGTTAATAGAACTGGCAAACCAACTGGCAAGGTAGGTAATTGATAGTTAAGTAAGTGAGATAGCTACCTGGCTAGTTAGTGATATCTGTGAGTTAAGTCAGCTGGGTAGCCAACTGGCTAGCTGGTAAAATCATCTAGTTTACTCATCTGTCTAGCCAGCTGGGTAGGTAGGGAGTGAGCAAGAAAAGTCAGCTTGCTAGTCAGCAGGCTAGCTGTTCAATTCACCTAGTTAAATCAGCTGGCTAGCCTGCTGGCTAGGTAGGTAGCTAGCTAGATTAGTTAGCTGACTAGCCAGCTTGCTATCTTAAGTCAACAAGGTAAGTCACCTGGCTAACCAGCTGACTAGATAGGTAGCCAGCTATTTAAGTCAGCTGGTTAGCCAGCTGAGTAGCTGGTTAAGTCAGCTAGTAAAGTCAGCTGGCAACCAGCATGTTAGGTAGTTAAGTCAACTAATTAAGTCAGCTGGCAACCAACAGGCTAGGTAGTTAAGTCAACTCTTCAAGTCAGCTGGTTAGCTAGTTAAAAAGCTAGTTAAGTTAGATGGCTAGCCATTTGGCCTAGCTAGTTATTCAGCTAGTTCAGTCAGCTGGCTGGCTAGGAAACTAG
>NW_007257058.1:554037-588224 GCF_000164805.1 Carlito syrichta | reverse complement strand
CAGTATTGCCCTCCTGGGCTCAGGCGATCCTTGTGGCTTAGCTTCATATTAGCTGGGACTACAGGAAAACACTCCAATGCACAGCTAAGTTTTTGAGTGTTTGTAGAAAGAAGGTCTCAGAATGCTTCTCAGGCTAGTTTCAAACTCTTGGGCTCAAGCAGTCTCTCGTTTTAGCCTCTCTAAGGTGCTGAGATTATAGGCATGAGCCACTGTGCCCCATCAGGGTCACTCTTAATTAGCAGCTGAATGTGGAACAAGTGGGGCAGTCAGGGAATGCATTTTCTTCACTGCTTAGATGCCCTTTGCTGATGTGCAGGTTCACAACTGGTCCAGGTAAGTGAATTTGCCTGTGTGGACTGGAGGATCATCGCTGTAGTTTGTATGTGTACAAGGTGGGAGCATTGGGTCAACTCTTAACATCCACTGTGGATTTCTGGTGGAAACAAAAGAAAAAGTTTTAGGACCAGGACTTGTCAGAGATAACATGGAGGCTTCTTCCATGAAATGCTTCTTTGTTGTTTTATTTTAAAAATACATTATACATAATGGTTCTAATTTCAAACCATATAGTAATGTATACAATGAAATGACTCATTCTTGTCACTTTCTTATCTGCCAAGTACCCACTGTTTTATTAGTTTTTTTAATGTGTGTGTTTCCTAAAGTACGTGTTAATTTTTTCTTCCTAAACACCAAAAGGAATTATGTAATTTATATACTTTTGAATCTTGCTTTTGGCATTTAATTATATTTCTTAGAAATATTTCCATCTAAGTAAAGATTTTTCTTCCTTGATTTTTATTAGCCTTATACTCCTATATACTCTGTTGTCTGTCTAACCATCATCCTCTGGCCACTTCCCTGTTAATGGACTTTTCAGTTGCTACCACTACACTGTGCCCTTCTCTTCCTCTGGACTCCCACATACACATACCAGGAGCAGGGAAGTGTTTGTCCATTTCGTGCCAGGGGATAATTTGTTGCCTTACCCTGAGACCTTACAATAGCTCCTAAGTAGGCCAGTTATGATGCAAGATTTATTTGTCACTGTCTCATGGGTTCCCATTAAATTGTCTTAGAAACAAACTCCAGGCATTAACACCATCATCCTAGCATGTTTCCAGAGTATGATCAGAGATTGGGAGAATGGCAGAGTTGGGAAAACAGAGGGCTAGAGACCCCGCAGCTCAAGTTAGGAATATGGCAGAGGGGAAGTCAAAAAAGAAGAATGAAAATCCAGGCAGAATATTTAGTGTGAGCTATCCATTTCTGGATAAAGATTTCTGTGTTGCCAAGAGGATTTATGTTCTTTTTCACCGATAAGACAATTGTGACTTGTGCTTCGGTCACAATCCCTGCTCATGGTAGAGATAATGTAGAATCACCCTTTGTGAGTTTTCCTATTCCAAAAGGGAAATCTAGAAAGACCCTTTCCAGTGTTGTAATGTCCCTGCCTTTTTGTCATCCAGGATATAGATCAAGTTCTACAGATCAGATTCATGCATTGCCCTCACAAAATACTCCCCCTTGGAAAAAGAGAGACCCCCCTGAAGCCAGCTTATTTAGCTAGGGGAAGCCAAAGATTTGAAAACCACTAGCAACAGAGGCATCTTCCAAACAGTGGAATCACGTTGGCTGAATCTACTAGTGGTTTTCACACATGCACTGAAATATGCTTTTATTTATACGTGCATATTGGGAACATAAATAATAACAAATAATGACAATTGTCGTCCCATGATCTACCTTGCACTGGTTGCTTTCATATATGTTGCCTTTTGGAGACTTTATAATGACCCTTTAAAGTCAATACATTTCTTTTGAATTAACGTAGGTAAGAGAAGAGTCAGGATTTGAACTTAGGGTTGTCTGACCCTAAGGTTTCACCACTTTCCCCACTACATATGGGCTCAGCCACTAACCAATTCTCCTCTGTGGGTGCAGGCTGCCCCTGTACCATAGATATTTTAACAATCTCCTTCTATTGTCAGCATCTAGGTGACATTCATGTGGTAACAGCAAGGGAGCTTTTGACTTATAAGCAAGAGGAAGAATGGGAAATGCTTAAGGAGCTCCAGTTTCTCTCACCAGACTACAAACAGGCAATGGAGTATAGAAAGCATTATTTCTCTTCTTGTGCTACCTGTGGGCCTCTAAAAAATATATAGACAGCAAAGGTTATTGTGCCCCCCAGTGGAGTTTAAAATGCCATACCAGTGATGTGACCAAGACCTGCAGTCTTGAAGAAGAGAGTATCTGAAAATAGCACATGTGCAATGCAACTCTTTTTCATTACTACAGTTTTATTTAGTTCACAGCTTAACCAAGTGTGCTGATCCTTATTATTCCTGCCAGCTGTGTCTCAGGCTTTGTACTATCCTGTCTTCTTTGGGCCTTTGGCTTCTGCCCAATCTATCGAGTGTGCTCAAGGCAAGCTTTAGCTGCTGGGGCTTCCTGGTCTCAGGCAACTGTTGGTTCTCAGTTTCCACCCTCAACAACAGCTCAGGCCTACCTTTTCACCTACCCTTATTGGAGACCATATCTATTATCTAGTTAGAGGAAATAAATCACCCCAATAATAAGTGGCTTAAAGCAGCAATCACTAATTTTGTGTGTCGGCAATTTCAGCTGGAATCAACTGGATCTCTCTCTTGGTCTTACCTGTGTTTTCATGTATCTTCAGTCAACTGCAGATATGCAAGGTGGTTCTTCTTCTTGGGGTGACAATTCTCAGTTGAGTCAATGGGGTTGACTGGCTCACTTTTTTTCTTTCTCCAGTAGGCTAGCCCAGGCTTTTCCATAGAGCCATTGTGAGTTGAGAGAGAATATGTGGAAGTTTGCAAGCTTCTTAAAGTCAAGGCACACAACTGGCACACAGCCACTTTTGCCACATTCTATTGCGTCCACCCCAGAGGAAAGGGTGGGTAAATGAACTTCATCTCTTGATGGGAGGGCAAATTACAAAGGACACAAAAACAAGGAGGTGAGTGTAGTTGGATCCATTATTGCAATCAATTAGCTGGAAAATAAAATTAGTATAAATGAGGTGTTTTCTATACTGAGAGATGGAATCTCTAAATTAAAAGTGTCCAGGTGTGTTGGGGTGAGGTACAGCTGTCACTTCTGAACTCCTGGCAATGCTATCCCAAAACTGTGACAATGGAAGAGATAAAAGGGAGCATTCAGTGCTGCCCATACACATTATAGTTTTAAAACCATCTCTATAAACATTATAAAAGTAATCAGAGAAGAAGAGGTGGAGAGAAAGGAAGATGAGTCAAGCTTGCAGCGTATTCAGTACTAATCTTTGGGTCAGCTTGCTCTCTGGCCTGTTTTCTCATAGTCATTTGGTGCTTATTGCCTCAGAATCACGTAGACACTGCTACAATTATAGTTCCCCATAACTGCTCTAAGATAATAACTTGGAAATGATAAATCATTATCCATTATCCATTTGAGATATTGGACTTTTGGCCTCCGGAACGTTTTGATAATGCATTCCTGTTGTCCTAAAACATGGTGCTTTGTTACAGCAGCTTTAGAAAACTAATTAAAAAAAAAAAAAGCCTTCCATGCATCCTATTGCACTTAAACAAATTCCAAACTCCTGACCTGGGCTTACAAAACCTCCCACAATCTGGCCCTTGCCCTTGCTGTGCTTTTAGCTCCACTCTCTTTGAGTTCTTCCCTCACTCCAGCCCCATTGGACATCCTTGTATCCTTAAAACAAGCTCAGCTTACCCCTCGAAAGATCTTTTGCACTCATGAGGAATCGCTTTCTCCAGATGACTGGCCACGTATCTCAGCTTAAATGTCACTTCTCCATAGACAAAAGTCACTGGATGCAGAGCATCTTCAGCAGGATGGAACAAATTGGTCTTTGCTGAACTTCTCCCACCTACAGATGATAGCCAAGATTTGTCAACACCGTGTCTTAATGGGCAGAATATTTGATGGACTACATGATTTACCTCACTCTCCTGCCGGATTCAGTTCTCCTCCGACCATGTTCAGTTTCTCATCACTTTGCATTATTACTTTTTAAAAAATCACTCACTTCCTACTGGATTCCTGAAGTATTTAATAAAGATAAGATAAAATATCAAGTCCAAGAGAAGAACAGAAAGAAAAAGCTGACCAGGTAGAAATGACAAGGAGCATCATCACTGACTTTTGGAATGACTGCACCGAAGGGTCCCCATTAACCTCCCTCTCTAAGAGCTGATCCCGGTGATGTCAGGGTAGGTCCTCCTCCAAAGTGTGTACTATACAAGTCTGCCCTGCTGGTGATAGGCCCCCAGCTAGAAGTGGATGCTTGAGCTGATCCAGACAAAACAGATTCTCTCCCTAGAAATACCAAGACAGGAGGCAAGGGGAAGATGGCGGCCGAGCTAGTCCTTGTGTGAACGAACAAGTGTATGGAAAACTTTGTGTAGGGGCTGGTGATCGAGTGGGGATGTGAGTGGCTGAGTGAGTGAGGGCTAGGGAGCTAGTGGCCAGGGCTCTCCTGGTGCAGCAGCTGGTGTCATAGCTGCTGGGCTTGGACCGTAGTGATTCCCAGGATGCAGAATCTGAGTGCCATTTGTCTTTCTTTCTTTTTTTTTAAATCAACAAAACACCCTGGGAAGAAAATGCTGGAGGAGACAGTCTGAGTGGGGGCTCGAGAGCAAGTGGCCAGGCCCCTGGCGCAATAGCTGATGCTGCAGGTTCTGCTTGGTCTCTGGGTCTTCCAAGGTCACAGAAGCTGAGTGCCTTTTTTATTTTTTATTTTTTTTGAGTTGGAGTCTCACTCTGCCGCCCAGACTGGAGTGCAGTGGCCGCTCCCGGCCACTGCAGCCTCGACCTGCTGGGCTCCGGTGATCCTTCCGCCTCAGCCTTCCAAGTAGCCAGAATTACAGGCACGCGCTACCACGCCCGGCTGATTTTTTTTTGATTTATTGTAGAGATGAGGTCTCGCTGCCCAGGCGGCTCTCGAACCCGCGGGCTCAGGCAATCCACTCACCTCAGCCTCCCAAAGGCGCGGGATTACAGGCTGAGCCACCGAGCCCGGCTAGAGTGCCTTTTTTTTAATGGACAGAAGTTTTTCTGTGAAAAGCAGTGGGAAGAGACTGTTGCCCCAGGCTCTCTCTCACCATTGGCAGGAGAGACTGCTGGTTCCAGGCTTTGCCCCACCACTTCAGTGCCTGGCAGGGCACTGGCAGCAGGACCTGTGGAGGGAGTCCAGAGGCAAAGTACCACAGAAAAGGACAAGAGAGGCACCCCACCACCATCTTGAAGGTGGGCCAGGAAAGTGCTCTGACTTGCTCACCACAGAGCAACAGACCCGATCTCTGTGACTGGCAGATCAACTACTCAGAGATTGATCATGACCCAGAGGGAATATTCTGAAAGCACAAACTTAGGAGGGACCTGACAAGTGCTGAGCTCCAGGCACTCCACTCCCTACCCCAATCCAGCTGCGACACAAAGGGTGTGGCCAGAAAAGGATGAAGAAGGACTCCAAAGAGATCAGTGGTGAGTCTGGGGCTGACCCAAACCCCCTCCTTCCCAGCAATCCTCAGAACTTCAGACCCACATAGCTGGGCCACAACTGAGAGGGACAAACCCAGGCAGACCTTGAACATCAGTCGCAATAGGAGAACTCCATTCCAGGATAGCCCTGGCTTGGGCACCCCACGTGAATACATACCTGGGGAAGAGACAACCCTGCACTTCCCCATGGGAAATCTCCCTGACCATATTTATGAGAATGAGAGGGGAGGACTGCAGCCCCACCACCTCCACGGCACCTTCTCCTTCCCAGCTCCAGACACTGAGGAGAGAGTGAAAGAGGTGGCTCCGCAGGAGAGGCCTCATTATAGGAGCAATTACAGAGCCTGCCGCAAGAGGGAAGGTTTTTTTATTTAATTTTTATTATTTTTAACTTTTTAAAAATGCTTTGACAGTTTGTTTGTTAATTCATCTTTTTAAAAATATTTTTCCTTTGTGCATGAATGTGTATGTGAGGGTTTGATCTGCATCACCCCAAAAACTTCTCTTTTCCTTTTCTTTCTTCTTTGATTTGTTATTTTCTGTTTATGTGTGTATACGAAGAATTGAGCATTCATCATTTAATTTGTTTTTGTTAGTAGTTTGTTTTTGCTCTTTTGTTCTTCTGGGTTTTTTTAAATTTTCATTTTTATCATTTAGGGTGTGTGTCAATATATGTGTGAGGGTTTGATCTGAATTCCTTTTTTTTTCCTGGTCTTTCTGTTTTTCTTCTCTATTCACTTTGTGCTAGGAATGTGTATGTGTGTTTTTTTCTGTTTGTTTTGTTACACTTTGTTGTTATTCCAGTTTGTTTTGGGGTGTCTGTGTATGTCTGTGTGAGTTCAGTTGTTTTTCTCTTTGGTTTCTGCTTTGCATCATCATATACAGTGGTGATGGGGAGTGGGTCTCAGGGACACATAACACAATAAGTGAACTTTGCAATTTGCAAGTAGTTTCTGAATACTAGTGCCCCATCCTCTACTTTAGTCGATTTTCAAAAACTACAAGAGACAACAAAGCTTCCCATCCACCATCCTATTTCAAAGTAGAACAAATCCAGAGCTCGAATCAGGGAAGAATATAGAACTGAGCAAACATCAGAAAAGGAAGCCTCTCCCACTGACACTGAATAACAGAAATAAAGAGAAACACAAGAGATTTGTCACAAATGAGGAAAAACCAAAGGAAGACCACAGGCAATTTCAAGTGTACCAAAGACAAAACTCCTGAGAAATGAGACCTTGGTGCCCAAACAATGGAAGTCATCAATGACTGGCCTCAGAATACAGTGGGATTAGGGAATGGAAGGAAAGAGTGATTAAGACTCAAGAAAGACAAGAGGCAACACTGAAAGAACTTGTAACAGAGATTTTGGCAATAAAAATTTTCATCCAGGAAATAAATAGCAAGATGACAAGCATAAAAAGCAGAATTAATCTAGCTGAAGAAACATCTCAAAACTTGAAGACCAGAACATGGAATTAACCCAATCTGTAAAAAACAAAGAAAGAAGAATCAGAAAGAAAGAACAAAGCCTACAAGAGATGTGCAATTATATCAAGAGGACAAACCTATACCTGACTGGTATCCCAGAAGAAGAAAGAGAAATGGAGAACAACTTGGAGCAAGTATTGGAGGTAATCCACAAAAACTTTTCCCAGCTCACCAGTGATGTGACCAGCCAAGCACAAGAGATACAGAGAACCCCCACAAGACATCAAAAGGGAAGACCAATCCCTAGACACATAGTAATTAGCCTACACAAAGTAGGCACAAAAGAAAAAATCTTTAAAGGCAGCAAGAGAGAAAGGTCAGACTACCTACCAGGGAAAACCGATCAGAATAGGAGCAAACCTATCAGCAAAAGCACTGCAAGCAAGAAGGGACAGGAAGCCGGGCTCGGTGGCTCAGCCTGCAGTCCCGTGCCTTGGGAAGCTGAGGTGAGTGGATTGCCTAAGCCCACAGGTTTGAGACCCGCCTGGGCAACTTGGTGAGACCTCATCTCTACAATAAATCAAAAAATTAGCCGGTTGTGGTAGCGCATGCCTGTAGTTCCAGCTACTTGAAAGGCAGAGGTGGAAGGATAGCTGGAGCCCAGCAGGTCGAGGCTGCGGTGGCTGGGAGCAGTCACTGCCCTCCAGTCTGACCAACAGAGTGAGACTCCAACTCAAAAAAAAAACCAGAATCATTTTCATTAGTTTGAATTTTAACACTGGAATATTTTTTACTTCCCTATCTTTAACGACCACTTGTGATCATTATTTATGAATATTATTATTTATATTATTATATCATATTATATTATATTATTATTTATATCATTATTTATGAATATATATTAGTCATTATATATGACTAATATATATATTATATATAGTAATATATATAATATATATTATATTGTATATATATTATATAATAATATATATTATATATAATATTATATAAATAAATAAAATATATAATATATAATATAAATAAAATATATAATATATAATTATTATATATAATAATATAATATATATTATTATATATAATTATATATTATATATTTTATAATAATATAATATATATTATTATATATAATAATATAATATAATAATATATATTGACTAATATATATTATTCATTATATATGACATTATATATGACTTAAAGTACTTTAAAATGGGCCAGGTGCAGGGGCTCACACCAGCAGTTCCAGCACTTTGGGAAGCTGAGTTGGGAGGAGTGCTTTAGTACAGGAGTTTGAGACCAGCACAGGTAACATAGCAAGACCTTATCTCTTCAAAAATTTTTAAAATAGCTGGGCATGGTGGCATGCACCTGTAGTCCCAGCTACTCAGGAGGCAGAGGCAGAAGAATCAGCTGAGCCCAGAGACTGTAGTGAGCCATGATCATACCACCACATCCCAGCCTGGGTAATGGAGTGAGACCCCAACTCAAAAAAAAAAAAAAAGTATTAAAATTCAAAACTCAAGAGCAGAAGTTTTTAGCTGTGACACACCAGCTAAATGATGATGAGACCACATGATGACCATCTGTCCAGTCATCCTCCCCACCTGCTGTGAATATGTATATAGCATTCTGTCCAAGGATTTCTATCAACTCCATTTCCATGGAGAACATACTATATATGAAAGAAAACCACAAAAGGGGAAAAAAAGATGCTCTCATTGCTTTCTATGACTGCACTGAGATGGGAGGCCTATGTCCAGGAAACACAGCCCCTTCTACTTTCTGTCTGTAGCCTTTCAACCCAGCTCGTGCTGAGTGAGGTCCATTCTCTACCAGCCAGGCTGTGTCTTCACATAACACCTCACAGTAGCCTCAACCTAGGGTAGTGATGACACACAAAAAAGCTTGTGACTGCTTCTGGTTGCCTTAGATATCAACCTAGGGCATCCTAAAGGATCAACAGTAGGTAGGAGAAAGTCAAAGAGGGCTGGAAACTCTAATGGCTGGAGAGCAGTTCCTCATAGAATAGGGGAGAGATTAGAAAACAGGAGAGCAGAAACTGAGTGGAAAAGCATAAGGAGCAGAGATGTTGTAAGTCAAGCGGGAGGTAGATGGGACAATGGCTGGGGCAAAGGGCAACAAAGAGAAACAGCATGAAGAAGTGACCCAAAGCGCTGGGAGGAGAGGGTACAATGGAGGACTAGCAGAGGGTTAGCAAGCAGGATCTGAATCTTTAATGACAGATTCAGAATGGGTGGGTCTGAGTGCAGAAGAACAGTTTGTGTTATTTCCTTCTGTTTTGAGTATAGGCAAGATAGTGTTCCTCTAGCTGGGAACGAGTGTAGCCCAAGGATGAAAATAATGTGCTATGGAGTCATGCAGTCACATATTCTGCCTCAGTGGGGTCTGTGACAAGGCACGAAAGCTCATGGCCTCAGTCTCTTTGCCAGGAAATAGAAGACAATGAGGACCTACCTCATCAGGCTGTTTGGAATATTAAGTAAAATAATCCATTCAAGCTCATAGCGCAGTGCCTAGTACACTGCAAACTCAATCTTGCCCTGGAAACAATATAAGAACCTCTTAGAAAGAAAAAAGATGAAAACAGAAATATGAGTCTACATTTTTAAGAAATTAGCTACTTAAAAGACATTCTTTTGTTTTTTCCAGTTCTAATAAAATATTTCTTTTTTTGCTAAGCCAAAGAAAATGAAGTACTTATAACCCATGTTGCTAAACATAGAACCTACTTGCTAACTAATTGGCTTAAGAAATAAGAGGTGTCCAGGATACCTAAATGTGATTGTGCTCTGTCTTAAGTGACAGACTTCTCTGCTATATTTTCCTGCATCAAATTTAAAAAAATTCTTATCTAATTGTTTTATTATCTATTTAAATGGAAATCTTTGACCAGAATCATGAAACATGTTATAGAAAGCTATTGTTGGAAATTAATGGCAGCTTATAAATTATATTTATTGCTAATAACTTTACATATAACTGCAATTAAAATGAATTCACCAACTTTGAAAATGTTTCTTAATAAAGCTAAATTCTTTGTTCTACCAATAACATACAAACACAGTAGTTTGGTATTTGAAATAGCAACTCAGTCTTCCCTCTCCCATGTTAAAATAAAGGTGCTTCTCTTTTTGATCTTCTAGATTGGCCTGGGCTAACAATACTCAAGACCCTTGAATTGTAGTAGGCTCCTATTCCCCACTAGAAAAGAAGATTAAGGTGAGGAAATACATGTACCATGAACTTTGGAGCCAATAATACATTCATAAAAGCTTATCGCTTTTTATAAAGGGCCCGAGTGTTTCAAGGGAAAGTGCTTTGCCTGTTTAGTGCAGCATTTGGTTCAGTGAGCACCAGTGGTGCTGACCAGACAACATCGAATAGAATACCAACTCTAGTGCCCACATGTTAGACAAACGGTTGTCATAAATGTGATAGATATCATGAATGGATAGGGTTTTATGTGAAAGTCTGCAGAAGGTCTGAAGGAAGGACATTGGGGCTGAAGTCCAAAAGTGGTATAGTCAGAGAGGCTAACATGTATGTCTGAAAGGAACATACATGGAAAAGCATGTGAAAATTCTATTCCCGGAGAATACAGTCTTTGAGGAACTTTAAAAGTCCATGTGGCAGGAGTGGAGTGAGCAAGCAGTTGAGCTAGGAATGTTGTTTGGAGAAGTAATCAGAGGCCAGATTATGGATGCCATACTGGAATTTGGGATTTTCTCCTAAAAGTCAATAGGGCTCTACCCCAGGTTTTAGGCAGGAAAGTGACATGCTTAGTTTTGTGTAATAAAACAATAACTCTGGCTGCAGTGATTGGTCTGGTGGGCATAGGGGACAGAGGGAGAGAAGTGTAAACTCATGGAAATTAGGCTAGTGCCCTAGGATGGGGGCAGGAGGGTTGAAGTGAAACATGAAGATGAAGGATATTTTGAAGTTAGAAGTGCCAGGATTGAGAAGGGGAAAAGTGAAGGAAAACTTTGGAGAAAGAGACAAAGGGCGATGTTAAGCAGACAGTGTCTAAATCTGAGGCTGAGAGGCCAGGGCAGGCAGCCCAGGGGGCCTTGTGTCACTCATCCCTGATTCCCTCTCTGGAGCAGTGCCTGACACATGGCAGTCACCCTGTCGAAAGATGGAGACTGCAGATGTCCAAGGAAGCCTAAATGTGATCGCACTGCAACTGTTTTATCTGCCGTGTTGTCCTGCATTGCACTTAAAAGACAGAACCAGCAAAGAAAGTGGAGAAGTGGCTGTGAAGTAGGAAGAGAAGTGGGATCTTCAGTCACTTGGGAGTATTCAGCAACTGATTGGGATAGTCTGGGAGGTCCAAGATAACCTCAGTCACGTGCCCTTGGTGGTAGCCTGGAAGCCTGAAGAAAATGTTCCAAGGAGAGAATGTCACCTCTGTTAAATGCTGCTGAGAGGTCAAATATGACCGGAGAAGACATAAGCCCACAGAATTTTCCATGTGGAGACCATTGGTGACCTAGATGAGAACAGTGTCAGAGAGGTGGTGGAGAATAAAAATCTAACTGAAGTGGGGCGAGGGAAAAGTGTGGAGGTGAGAAAGTGGAGAGGGATCACAGGCAACTACTCAAGTTACACTGTGACAGGAAGCAAACATGGTAAAAGCTAGAGAAGCATGTGTAGTAAAGGAAGAGTTTTCCTTTTTTGTTTAAAGATGACATATAATAAAGCATATTTTTATGTTGATGGGAATGACCCAGCAAAGGGAATGTTTTGAGGAAAGGGAATTTGATAATTATAAAATTGAAAGTATTGAAGTTTAACAAGCATAGGTGGATAAGAAAGGGGCAGTGTTTTCTCTGTAAAGACAGGAAGGCAGAGTCTGGGAGAGATGCCAAGTGGTGGTTCTGGCAGTGGGAAGAAGAGGGTACTCCAGAGTGATTATCTCTGTTCTTCAGGAATTATAAGGCAAAGTTTCCACCTAGCAGGAACACTGCGGGAGGAGAGTGTGAGAGGTTTGAAGAGGAAGACATGAAAGAGGGTTAAGAGTCCCTCACTAAGATAAGGTGTAGGAGTGCCAGACAAGGCTGATACCCCCACTTTGTGATCTGTAAGATGGAACTAGAATAAAGGACTCCAACTTTAAACGTTCTAATACTAGCCGGGCTCGGTGGCTTAGCCTGTAATCCCACACTTTTGGGAGGCTGAAGTGAGTGGATTGCCTGAGCCTGCGGGTTCGAGACCTGCCTGGGCAACTTGGCGAGACCTCATCTCTATAAATAATCAAAAATCAGCCGGGCGTGGTAGCGCATGCCTATAGTTCCAGCTACTTGGAAGGCTGAGGTGGAAGGATTGCCAGAGCCCAGCAGGTGGAGGCTGCGGTGGCCGGGAGCGGCCACTGCACTCCAGTCTGAGCGACAGAGTGAAAAAAAGTTCTAATACTTACCTTTCATAAGCGTTTAGGTGGTGTCTATTCTTCATGAGTGAGGAAACTGTTAGTCCAAAAGTTTCAGCAGGAGAACAAAACACTTCATAAACTTAAGGCCATGTCTTTTGACTTCCGGTTTGCTAAAGCAGAGGCACACTACTATCAACGGTATAAAGAAATGATGGAAGAAGCATGGACATACAACATGGCTCCCAAATGGGAAGTTAAAATAGAAGAAGAGAGCCGGGCTCAGTGGCTCAGCCTGTAATCCCGTGCCTTTGGGAGGCTGAGTGAGTGGATTGTCTGAGCCCGCGGGTTCGAGACGCGCCTGGGCAGTGAGACCTCATCTCTACAATAAATCAAAAATTAGCCGGGCATGGTAGCGCACACCTGTAGTTCCAGCTACTCGGAAGGCTGAGGTGGAAGGATCGCCGGAGCCCAGCAGGTCGAGGCTGCGCTGGCCGGGAGCGGCCACTGCACTCTAGTCTGGGCGACAGAGTGAGACTCCAACTCAAAAAAAAAAAAATAGAAGAGGAGGAAAAGCAATCACAAAGTGAAAAAACAGAAGGTGCTAAAAAATGAGACTATCTAGTGCCTGAGAGGGAACTGAATCATATAGAGAAACACATACAACAAGTCCCAGAGACCTCAGAAACCACAAATATCAACTAGTCCCTCAAAGAATTCTAAGTGAAATGCTTTTCCCTAAAAGATTAACCCTGCAAAAGGATGAAAAGAATGAAAATATCCAGAAAACACACAAAACTGTAACAAAAAAGTACAAGTTGGCATGGGCGAAGGAACAGATGAAAGGACATCAAGATCAAATGATTCAAGGGAGAAAACTCATAGAGCAAAGAAATGCTCAGAAATTATCTAGCCAGGTTCCATCTTTCCTGAAATCTCAAGTGGAAAAAGAGGTGAAAGAGTTTGAATGGGTCACAGCATATCCAATTTTCCAGTCTTACCAGGAAGCACTTATAGAAGTGACTATTTTGGTGGAAAAATCAAAAACAGAGGATATAATTAAGAAACCACTTCAAAGGGAGCTCTTGAGTATGCCACCATTTTTTAGAAGCCAACCAGAAAAAAAATTGTTTTCTTGATTATTTCTTTTTTAGGCTAACATACTTTTATAGCCATTAGTGCAGTAAAAATCATATATCTCTTAATTTTGTTTCTAAGTGCATCAAACTGGTAAAAAAAAAAAAAAACTCGGTCACAAGCATTGTATTTCCAGGTGTTCCAGCTGACTGCATAACCACTTCAAAATTTAGTGGCTTAAAACAACCACCATTTTATGTCTCACAATTCTATGTCAGGAAGCCAGGCAGAACACAATTCTCCCCCCATGAGGCACCACCAGAGCCTCCTGGAAATATTCAGGTGATTACTGGGCCGGTCCAGAGGGTCCAAGTTGGCTTCCCTATGAGCCATTGGCAGGGAAAGCTGGTAGGCTGGGCTTCGCTGGTTCTTCTCTTGTTCTCCCCTCTCCATGTAGTTTCAGGGCCATGTGGTAGTTGGACTTATTACATGCTGACTCAGAGCTCCAAGAATGTATATTCTATAAGGCTTGTTGGAAGCTAGAAGGCTTCTTAATTCTTATGACTTAGACTGAGAAGTTCCAGAACATCGCTTATGCTATATTCTATTGGTCACATAAGTTGCCAAGAACAGCCGACATTCAAGGTGAAGGAAAGCAGACTCTTCCTATCAAAAAAGATTTTATATGGCTAGAAGCAGTGGTTCATGCCTGTAATCTCAGTACTTTGGGAGGCTGAGGTGAGAGGATTATTGCCTGAGTCAAGCCTGGGCAACTTGGCAAGACTTCATCTCTACGATAAATCAAAAAATTAGCTAGGGATGGTGGCACATGCCTGTAATTCCAGCTACTTGAAGGCCGAGGTGAACGGATCGCCTGAGTCTAATAGGTCGAGGCTGCAGTGGCCTTGAGCATGTCACTGCACTCCAGCCTAGGCAACAGAGTGAGACTCCAACTAAAAAAAAAAAAAAAAAAAATTATAGCCTTTTTTTTTTGAGTCAGGACCTCACTCTGTCACTCAAGCTGGAGTACTACTCATGATCATGGCTCTCTGAAGCCTCAACCTCATGGGCTCAGGCGATCTTCCACCTTCAGCTTCCCAAGTAGTCAGGACTACAAGCACACGCCTCCATGCCCAGCTAATTACAGTCATTTTTAAATCTATCCTTCCAAGACTCCGAAAAGTCTATATCACACACCTCTATTCTTCATTATGCTTTTCATTGTTCTTTTAACACTGCTCATAAAAACTAAAACATTTTTCTACAAACAGCGAAGCTACAATTTCACAGCTTCTGAGCTAACCTTGACTAAAGAGGCTTGGCTCCCTCTCTATAGGAATAAATATACATAGAGGATGTATAAGCCTGTTACAATTATGCAGACAACACATTGTCTTGCACTCTCCAATCCACCTAAAATGTAATGGGCTATCACATCCCTAGGCCTGTCAGAGATCCCTACTCTAGCATGTAGCACCCCCGTACTTCAAGGGGTTTAAAATTTATATGGAGAAGAAAACACTGAAGAAATAAAACAGCTCATGTCTAATTATGTAGTACAGACATTTTTATTAAGAACATGGACTAGGCCGGGCTCAGTGGCTCAGCCTGTAATCCCAGCACTTTGGGAGGCCAAGGTGAGTGGATTGCCTGAGCCTGCAGGTTTGAGACCCGCCCGAGCAACTCGGCGAGACCTTTTCCCTACAATAAATCAAAAATCAGCTGGGTGTGGTAGCGCGCACCTGTATTTCCTGCTACTTGGAAGGCTGAGACGGAAGGATCGCCAGAGCCTAGCAGGTCGCCTGCAGTGGCCGGGAGCATGCCACGGCACTCCAGTCTGGACGACAGAGTGAGACTCCGACTCAAAAAAAAAAAAGAACATGGACTATAGACCTGGGCAGCAATTTATGGGGAACTGAGAATGCACTTTAAATGATGTTTTCTTAGAGCAGACAAGAGGAAGCCATGGTTATAATTCAACACTGATGGCTACCATGTACCAGCCACTGTTAGAACAGAAATGAGGCCTCACCCTGCCTTTGGGGACCTCCACTGGAAAAGAGATTTGAGAAAACAACACAATAAGCACAAACAGGATGACTGAAGTAAGAATAAGGCGCTATTAAAAAACACATAATTCTGGAGGAAAAGAAAGGCTTTGGGGAATGACGTGAGTTTTACTTTTAGAAAACATCATGTATTTTTGTTTCTAATTCGGAAATTTAAGAAAAAGTGGCTCATAATCTCTGTCCAGATCACTTCTGCAGATAATTTTATAAATAAAAAGTATAAGCTTAGAAAACCCAATATTACAGAAAACTATAAAATGAAAAGTAACAGCCTTTCCACCTTGTTTTGCAAAAGGTAACCCCTTTTAAGTTTTTCACATTAGAAGAGTTTTCACATGTTTTCACTTATAAGTGGAACTTGAACAATTATTGTAATATTATAAGAAAAGAATTGGCAGTAGTGGGAAACTCCCAGGGGAGGGTGGAGGTGGAATTGGTAGTAGTGGGAATCTGCCAGAGGGGGGCACACCTCATCAACAAGGGTACATGCCTAATGAACATTTATATACCTAACCCTGGATTGTACCCCGCATCTTTAAAATAAAAAAAATTTACAAATTTTTTTAAAAGAAGAGTTTTAAACGGGTAGAAAGCAGACAAAGGGAAAGAAGAGGGCAACTCTAGACATGCATAATTGACAATTTACAGTGTTAAGACTACATGTATGATTTTATATAGGTGAAATGTCCAGAACAGGCAAATTTATAGACAGAAAGTAGGTTAGTGGTTGCTTAGGGTTAAGGGCTAAGAGGGGCAGGTGAGGAGGGGAAAGGGAGAGCTAATGGGTTCAGGGTCAGAGGACTAAAGTGTTCAAAAATTATATTTTAGTCCAGGCGTGGTGGCTTATGCCTATAATCCCAGCACTTTGGGAGGCCGAGGTGAGAGGATTGCCTGAGCCCATGAGTTCGAGATCAGCCCGGGCAACCTAGTAAGACTTCATTTCCACAATAAATCAAAAAATGAGCTGGGTGCTGTGGCGTGTGTCTGTAGTTACAGCTACTTGGAAGGCTGAGGTGGAATGATCACCTGAGTCTAGCAGGTTGAGCCTGTGGTGGCTGTGATTGTGCCACTGCACTCCAGCCTGGGCAACAGAGTGAGAATCTGACTCAAAAAAAAAAAAAAAATTTTAGTGATGGTTGCTCAACTCTGTGAATAGATTTAAAAATAATGAATGGGACCAGCCCAGGCAACTTGGCATGACCTCATTCCTACAATAAATAAATAAAAAAATTAGCCGAAGCCGGGCTCAGTGGCTCAGCCTGTAATCCCGCGCCTTTGGGAGGCTGAGGTGAGTGGATTGCCTGAGCCCGCTGGTTCGAGACCCACCTGAGCAACTTGGCATGACCTCATCTCTACAATAAATAAAAAATTAGCTGGGCATGGTAGTGCGCGCCTGTAGTTCCAGGAAGGCTGAGGTGGAAGGATCGCTGGAGCCCAGCAGGTCAACACTGGGGTGGCCGTGAGCATTCCACTGCACTCCAGCCTGGGAGACAGGGAGACTCCAACTCAAAAAAAAAAAAAAGAATTGTACAGTTTATATGGATAAATTTTATGGTAGGTGACATATATCAGTAAAGCTATTTAAGGCCAGGCACAGTGGCTCACACCTGTAATCCCAGCACTTTAAGAGGCCAAGGCAGGAGGATTGCTTGAGCCCAGGAGTTCAAGACCAGCCCGGACAACAGGGCAAGACCTCATCTCTACTATAAAAAATTTAAAAATTACTCAGGCATGATGCCGTGTACCTGTAGTCGCAGCTACTCTAGAGCCTAAAGCAAAAGGATCGCCTGAGCCCAGGAGGTTGAGGCTGTGGTGAACCGTGATCATATCACTGCTCTCCAGTCTGGGCAACAGAGTGAGACTCTGGCTCAAAAAGATAAAAACAAAGCTGTTTAACAAAAAAAGAGAAATGCTAGAGTTTAGAGAGCTCTGAGGAAGTGAGCCTAGAAATGTAGGCAAAGATCCTGCAAAGCTTTGAACTTCACTCAAGAGTTCAGATGGTTTTTCAATTTTGAAGGGAGTGGGGAATCCCTGAGTACCTGACAGGTGGTTTTGAAAAAGTAGAAGAGATCTGGAGGACAGATAGGAAGCAGGAGATGGGAGTCTGTGGCAGTAACCTGGGCGAGAGAGGGAATCAAGAGGCTACTTGGGAATTAGTGACTAGTTAAGGTTTGGTCTGGGGGTTGGGGGATTCCTAGGCTTCTGTCTGAGGAAATAAAGTAGTAAAAGTGCCAGTACAGGGATTATTGGGAGAAGATTTTGGAGCTGTTTTATACATACGTTGAAAACAGCCCATATGTTATCCAGTAAGCTACTGGTTACATGCATCTGTAGCTTTTTCAGAAGTTTAGGCAACAAATAAAGTTTTCCGACAGTTCAGCATATAAATATAACATGTCATGAGTGAAAGGGGAACCATGAAAAGCAACAAACATCAAGGATGTGTAATTTCATGGCATAAATCTTCATATATCAGATGCACAGCATTTGCCCACTGGAGTAAACAATTTGGAAAGCAATCAGTAAATCTGGCATAAAACAGAATTACTCAGTAGACTGCTGGAAAAGGAGGTGCCACACTGCCAAGGACTGATGAGAGGAGAGACAGCAAGTTATTTATTAAGGAGAAGCTAGGAGAGTAGCTTGAGGAGGCTGTTAAAAAAAACAGTCATTTTTTTAAAATGAGAGATGAGCTTGGTTGAAGGGAAAACTCCAGATACAGGTTGAAGTGGTGACTGAGAGAGCAGACTCTCCTAGGAAGCAGGAAAAGTTGGAATCCAGATCATTCCACAGAAGAGACATCTCTACCCTGATGCCAAAGGGAAGGAGTGAAAACAAATGAAGTAGAAAGGTCAACACTGAGAGGAAGAACCAACTAGGGCCCAGAAAACATCAAAGGCAGACTTGAAGGCCCAGCAGATTTCAGAAGTGCGGAGCAGCTGCTGGTAAGATGGGTCTAGGGTTGGTGTTCTGGGGAAAGTAGTCCAGCCTGGCTTGCCAGAGGATTTAATATTATCTTGTATGTAAATCATAGGTAGAATCATAGGAAATTGCTGATATATGACCATTTTTTAACCTACCAAAACAATAGTTTCATATGGTACAACCTATTTATTGACTTGACTAGCTAACTTTACAGCTAAAAAGATGTAAAAGGAGGCCAGGCACAGTAGCTCACGCCTATAATCCCAGCACTTTGGGAGACTGAGGCGGGAGGATTGCTTGAGCCCAGGAGTTCAAGATCAGCCTGTGCAACATAGTGAGACCTCGTCTCTACAAAATATTTTTTTAAATTGGCTGGGTGGGGTGGTGGCATGTGCTTTTAGTACCAGCTTCTCAGGAGGCTGAGGTTGGAGGATCACCCGAGCCCAGGAGGTCAAGGCTGCAGTGAGCCATGATCATGCCACTGTACTCCAACCTAGGCAACAGAGTAAGACCCTAACCAAAAAAGAAAAAAAAAAGTAACAGGACCATAATGATCCAGAGGATATGAACAATCTAAAGTAAAACTTTCAGTGAGACAGGACTGGAGAAAGAGAAATTTGCCCATGATCAGAAAATAAAGAGTAACTACAACTGTTTGTGAACATGGCAGTGAATTTCCTTTAATCAGAGACGACCATGACAAATTCATTAACTATCAAAAAGTGCATTTTACTAAATGTCTTTTAAAATGTTTGATCATACAATATATACAATACATGCTGCTTTCCTTTTGGACTTCACTATCCATTTGAGTCCTAAAAAAGGGGGGAAAAATAGCTGGTTAACAGTTTATAAATGATAAATCATAAGTTCATATAATGTACATAAGTGAAATCTAACAACTAGCCCCTTCTCAGTGAGTAGGGCTCAGGTTAATACACATTGCATGTCTTATGTTTATTCTCCTCTTTCCCTCAAAATATTTTACAGAAGTAAATAAGCTTGGAACAGAAGAATGTCAGTTAACTGAAGCACATATTAAGAGTTTACATCAAGTACAAAAAACCTCACTAGTGCTCAAAATCATAGAAAATTTGAACTAGGAAAAAAAAAAAGAAAAGCTTGTCAATTATCAAGTTCAAAAATCTCCCCATTTTATAGATAAGAAAAATGAAGTTAAGTGAAATTTAGTGGCTTACCCAGGGTTTTAAGGTAAGGGGTAGAGCCCACAAAATCTAGGTCTTCTAATTCCCATTCACAACTGTATGCAATACAGAATACCAGATCAATACTAATTTTTTTTCTAGAAATGTTCCTTTTCACAAAAATAAAGAATTATCTAGTATATAATTCAAAGTTCAGAAATGCCAATTTACTAGCATAATTCTAGGGAAATTATAAACTAACCCTCTGTTTCTGCTTTGAACCCATAAAATCAGCAAATCTAATGGGTCAGTAGTGAACAACAAGGATGAAAGGATTCAATATTTCACTTATCCAATTTACTAGTCTGTTGGGGGAGGGGAAACATCAAACCAAGAACAAATTCCTGCTCTGCCTTTCAGCTGCAAATCTTAAGAACACCAATGTAATCAATCCAGAAAAGGGAACTTAACAACCACTATGCCCTTCTCACCAGTTACACACAATTCTAAGAATGGGGCACTAGAGGGAGGCAAAAATCCAAACTTCACTGAAACGGGGGGAAAGTAGGGTGGTTTGAGTCATCAAATAAACTTTAGTAAAACTGTGCAGCTGTCCCATAGAAAATGTTACCTTCAGCTGGCATCAAGCACTTAGCCTCTGCTGGCTCTGACTTGAAGCAATCACAGGCTCTGATATCTCAAAGGTCTTCACAATCTCCTAGCAGAGAACAAAGAAGATCTGGGCACTGTGTCTACAGCAAATGAAGTAGTCAGAACTATGCAGGGGCAATAAACAGAGCTTTACCTCCCAGTCACGATAACTCAAAGCTATAATTCCTTGATTCCTAATTTGGGTGTTTTGGTCAATTCCCTCACTTTCTTCATTAATGTTAACAGGCTCTGTTTGAAAGACAAAGTTTTCAAAGGTTATCAAATCAGAAGAGGTAATCTGAACAGAAGCTGATGAATTATAGCAATGAAACCTACATTGAGTAAGTAATTATAATATTACACTCTTATTAAGATTTCGTGCATTATTGCATTATGGTAGTATTATTAAAATAGTAGCAAGTAATCCCATTTTTTTCATTAAAAAAAAAAAAAAAAAAACAGCCAGGCATGGTGGCTCACGCCTATAATCCCAGCACTTTGAGAGGCTGAGGCAACAGGACTGCCTGAGCCCAGGGGTTTGAGACCAGCCTGGGCAACATGGCAAGACCTGTCTCTACAATAAATAAAAAAAAATTAGCCAGGGGTGGTAGTATGTACCTGTAGTTCTGGCTACTTGGAAGGCTGAGGCAGAAGAATCGCAAGCCCAGCAGGTAGAGGCTAAGGTCGCAGCAGCCGTGAGTGTGCTGCCACACTCTAGCCTGGGCGACAGAGTGAGACTCCAGCTCAAAAAAACAAAAACAAACAAACAAAACACACACACACATAATAGAGTAATGCATTCCAAACATTTGAAAACCTCTGCATGTCTGTGCCAACCACAGAGCTAGGCCCTAGTAAGTCCAATATAAAACTGAGAACGTTGAAGATAGCAAGTTTCTTAGAAAAAGGAATAAAAGCTAAAAAAAGAAAGTAGTAAGTAAGTACAAAGAAAGTACTTCATTCTTCACAGAAGATCTTAGAAGGACACGAGTAAGGGAAAGTATGAAATTATTCAGGTAAAAATAAAAGATTCACAGAACCCAGGGAGAAAAAGAGCTGGCATCAAGGAATATGGTTAGAAAAAAGCAAACTACAAAAATGGCTTCAATTACAAACTTTCTAAATTAAAATGTGAGGGAAATTATATCTTTTTGGGGGGGGTTAATCTTTACAGCAACAGATGTTAAATAAGTGATATAGATGAATCCATCAAAGTTTTAAACTTCATCATGTTTTTAGTATTTTCAGTTAGTTGTGCAAGATACAACACAGAAAAAAGTTTGTTACCTACAGTGAAAACTCATTTACAGTTAGTAAAATACATTTCATAAACTCTTATATTTTCTCTAAAACTAATTTTTCCAAACATAGTATCATTTACCTATTATTGGCAGTCGGTCTTGGTCAAGTCTTATCCTTGCAAAACCATCCTAAAATAAAAACATGATTTTAGGAGAAGACTAAAATTTTAGACCCAAACCTATAGACACTGGATAAAAAAAAACAACAACTACTCATTTAGGAAATTCTATATTTCAGACAATGAAAATATGAGGAGATGATACAGATAAGACTTCTCTAACATCTTTCTTTACACAGAGTATCTCTCAGGTTTCTAATCAGCTCTTTCACCCAGATCCAGCCTTTATCCTGAGAATCTCTTTTTTTGAGTTGGAGTCTCACTCTGTCACCCAGGCTGGAGTGCAGTGGCACACTCAGGGCTACCACAGCCTCTTCCCGCTGGGCTCAGGCAATCCTTCCTTCACAGTCTTCCACTGAGAATCTCTTAAGGGAAACTCTGTCTTTTCTCTTTAACTGATTTATATATATTTTGGAACACTCAACACATATTATTCATAATTCTACACTGAGAACACTAGCAAAATATTGCCTTTGTTATTTCTCAGAAAATACTTTGGTCAACACAAGCTTTTATCTAAAGTTTAAAATCAAATTCATCTAACATGTATAAAAATACAACCTGATATAAGACTAAAAAACAGTCTAAAGCAAATCTCCATGGCACATTTCTGAGCAGTTTAAAAATATATATTTCAAAATAATTTCAAACTTAAAGAACTACAAGACTACTGTAAAGACCTCTTGTATATCCTTACCTATATTCATTGTTAAAGGTTTACCACATTTACTTTATTCTTATCTCTCCCCATATATTATTATTTATGAATGATGTGAGAATGAAAGACAGCCTGCCCCTTTTCCCTAACCCTTCAGTGTCTACTTCTTGAGAACAATATTCTTTTACATAACATGACAACTATCAAATTCAGGAAATTTAACATTTAAATCATACTGTTATATGATCTAGAGTTCCACTTTCAAATTTTGCCAGTTGTTTCTCTAAATAATTTCTAAAATGTAAAAACAAGCACACAAATTTAAATTTAAGTTTCTTCTACCTAATATGCTAGTTAATGTTTTGCTGCAATGGGTGTAAAATATATACTGGTTAGTACAGATACCCTCGCCAGTTCCCATCTATAGCTTTTATTCTGTATTCTTTTAAAAACATATAAAGGCAATTAGAAGAAATTATCTTAAATCTTACCCGTATAATGAAGGAAACATGAAAGATGTTTTCCACTGTACGGGGGAAAGAATGTGGATCAACCACAAAGTCAAAGAAGGACATTGGAGTATCAGCTATAAATAAAAGAAAAAATTCTTCAGAGCAGGAAAAATGATTTTTGCTCATCAATGAGACCAATAATTAATACCATTAGCTAGAGACAAAGAAAGTAGCACTCATGGGAGTGTAAGTCAATCCAACCCTTCTGGAGGATAATCTATTGAATATTGATATTCTGGAGGGCATACCTATTGAAGAAAATATGTGTGCCCACTGACCTGGCAACCTCCTCTACATAGCTGGCCTACAGAAATATTAGCACAAGAATACAAGTTTACATACCCTACTTCAGAAGTGTATATGAGTAAAATCCTATAAATTATTCATCCTTTAAGAGAATCTATTAAATGCATTTATGATATAGTCATACAATGAGAGCCAGTGAAAAGAACTAAGCAGAGCTACATGTTAATGACATGGAAGAATGTCTACATGGGAAAGTTACATTGCAGAAGAATGTATATCTGTGAAAAAAAAAGACGACACAAAAAATTACTTAGGTACATTTTTATATGACTGACATAAACAGAAAACAATCTGAAAATAAAATATACACAACACATTTTACAATTGGTTAGCTCTGGGGAATGAGAGGAAGTGGACTAGGTACGTGACTTTTGACTTTCCTCACTTGTATGACATGTTTTATTTTTTAACAGAATTAAGCCCCCATGTTTTAAAGATTAAAATGGTTAAAAAAAAAAAAAAAAAGGTTACTGCACCAATGTTCTCACATGGGACTTCTAAAGGGGAGAAGCTTCATTAAAGATATATGCCAAGAAGGAATCAAAATGATTCAAACATTACATATGGCTGAAAATGCCTTTTAAATACGTATAACCTTACTGAAACTATAATACAAATTGCTGCCCTTTGAACTGATTATCATACTTACGATCTTCTCGAAAATATGTTTGCAACAATCCCAAGATTCTCTCTACTTCTTTCTCTGTTGCTTCTTGATGAGATTCTTCCATTCTTCTTAACTGAAAAAAAAAAGTCATTATCAAGCTGACTGACCTACTCACTTGCCTGTTAACAACCATTTTCTTTTCCTTTTGTATACCCAAACTCTTCTAAATGTCTTTTGTTGGGGATTGCTAGCAGTTTTTATCCCTGCCTTAAAATTTATAGTTTTGTAAAAAAGATTTTCTAGTTTCAGTAACATTTTTATGTCAGTTCTTAATAGAAGAGTAACATTACCAAATCAGCCATTTTCAAGTTGAGCATAAAATAGCAAAATACAAAAAGGGAAGTTTAGTATAGTGGTTCTCAACTGGGAGTATTTTTACCCCGCAAGGGACATTTGCCAATATCTGGACACATTTTTGGTTGTCACAACTGGGGTAGGCAGCAGGTCTGCAATTGCCAGCTAGTAGGTAGAAGCCAGGGAAGCTGCTAAAGATCCTACAAGACATAGGATAGCCTCTGTCTTGAAGAATTATCCAGACCTAAATGCTGATAATGCTGAGGTTGAGAAACCTGGTTTAGAAGAACTGATCAAAATTACAGAAGCCAATTAAAATAAAGTAGCCAATTCAATAACATGTTAAAAGCTTACATAAAATGATTATTTAGGCCAGGTGCAGTGGCTCACACCTATAATCCTAGCATCTTGGGAGGCCTAGGTGGAAGAACTGCTTGCGGGCAGGAGTTTGCAACTAGCCTAGGCGACATCGCTAGACCTTATCTCTGCAAAAAAACTAAAAAAAAAATTATAGTCCCAGCTATTTGGTGGTGGTGCACACCTATAGTCCCAGCTATTTGGGAGACCTAGGCTGGAGGATTACCTGAAAAGTTCAAGGCTGCAGTAAGCTGTTTGTGCCACTGCACTCTAGCCTAGATGAAAGACTCTGACTCAAAAAAAAAACCAAAACAAACAATAATTACTTGTTTATGTGACAGAACCTGACTCCAGACCCTAAAGTTTAGAAAAGATTGCCAAATTGCATTGCATTATATTAATGATTATTTTAACTTTGGGAGTTTTAAAAACAACATTAAAAAAACAAACAAACCTGGGCAGGCATTGCCCTCTGCTCTTCTATCGTACGAACTTTTCTTGGACGATCGCTTCGTGGCTTTGGCACAGGGAATTCGCCTTGTATTGAACCCAACCTAATGAAAAATATGTTTTCATATCTTTTTTTGTTTTTTACACTGATTTCACTAACTAAAAGCAGTTTGCATGGTATAGTCAAATTCAGATCAGCCATCAGTGATATTTGAGCCAATATCAGACAAAGACTCTCGGTAAGATTGTGACATCCTTTCTGCTCCCTTTATATTTCTAAAAGAATTCATAGGAGCTTTACTCAACAACAAATACCTCCTCAAGCACCTTCACAATGCTCTGTACAGGAAGCCAGTGAATGTACCTATGAAGTCTTTCCAGCTAGCCTATTTCTTCTGTAAAGCCAGCTTCTGAGATCAGAGGGGTGAATATGTGGGGAAACTCCAGTGAGGTCAAAAGCCTTTGATCTAGGGGTGGCAGGGCAGAGGCTCACAGCTCAGGATGACAGAACATACTTATCTTAGAATAACAGGTCAAACCAAGGCCATGGGATCCCTTTGCCTTATGGACTCTTACATGCCCCCCGCCCCCCCTCAAAAAAAAACCCTAATGCAGACCTGGGCTACAGTAATAGATATATCATGCAGGGATCAAGGCCCCGAGAATATAGACCCATGTGGTCCCTACACTTGAGGAGATCAAAGTAAAAGATGTAGATGGACATATACATTATGCACATAGATGCATTTTAACATAATGTGGTGCTATAATAGCATACTGCTCAAGTGCTATAAGAGCATTTGGGCAGAGATATCTACCCAGGAAGTAGTCTGGTTGGGAAATCTGATCCTAGCTGATAATGCCTCTGTCTGGCAAAGTTACTAAAGGCTTCCAAGTTGGGGCCTGTGGAATAAATAAATCTCACCAGATGGAAAGATACAGGAAGGGGACATTGGAGGCTGAGGGAACAGCAAGTGCAGGGACATAACAGTTTAAAGTATTTCATTGTAAAAAATAAAATAAAATAAAAAATAAAGTACTTCATTGTGGCTGGAATTTGGGTTGGTTTGATGAGACAACACGTTTAAGGCTTTATCTTTAGATCCTAGGATTTATCAAAGAGTTCAGTACTCAACAGCAAAAAAACGAAGATTTGGACTTGATCTTATAATAAAGAAGTTTGGACCGGGCATGGTGGGTCAAGCCTGTAATCCCAGCAGGGAGGCTGAGTGAGAGGATTGTCTGAGCCCATGGGCTCGAGACCAGCCTGGGCAACATGGGCAATAAAAAATAAAAAAATAGCCGGGTGTGGCAGTGCATGCCCGTAGTTCTGGCTATTTGGAAGGCTGAGGAGGAAGGATTGCCAGAGCCCAGCAGGTTGACACTGGGGTGGCTGTGAGCGTGCCACCGCACTCCAGCCTGGGTGACGGAGTGAGACCCCAACTCAAAAAAAAAAAAAAAGTGATCTTTGATTTTTATCCTGTAATATATACAATGGTTCAAGGTACCTCAGTTACCCAAGGTCTCGTTAAAGAACAGATGCCAGGTCCCATACCATAGAACGACTACATCCACACCTCCAAAGTCTTCTGACAGACACTACCAATCTCAGGAGGCTTAAAAAGCAAACTAGCCAAGTGCAGTGGCTCAAGCCTGTAATCCCAGCACCTTGGGAGATCGAGGTGAGTGGATTGCCTAAGCTCAGGGGTTTGAGACCAACCTGGGCAATTTGGTGAGAACTGTCTTTACAATAAATCAAAAAATAAGCCAGACGTGGTAGCACACACCAGTAGTTCCAGTTACTTGGAAGACTGAGGAGGAAGAATCACTGGAGACCAGTAGGTCGAGGCTGCAGTGGTTGTGAGCATGCCACTGTACTCCAGCCTGGGCCACAGAGTGAGACTCTGACTCAAAAAAATAAAAAATAAAAGGAAACTAGAAAGGATAAACGCCTACCTCTACCACTTAAGCAAAAAGAACTGAAGCAACTCAAATGATTACCCTAGAGAAAGTGTCTACTAGGGAACATGATCAGTGTACTTGGAGAATGTCTTACAGAAGAACCAGTAAAAGCTATTCTTGGTTTCTTCAGAGGCCTAAGCTAGAAAGTTAAGGCAGAGGCCAAAATCATTTGAGAACAAAGAAACACTTTTCCTAAAATTAGAGTTGTATCCAAAAAATGAACTGAGCAGTTTATGTGACAGTGACTCAAGCAGTCTTCAAATAGGTCAGTGGTCATCCAACAGGATATTATAATAATATCATGTGACATATTTCTAGACTTTTAAGATCCCTCAGTAGAAGGTATCATCCTCCTATGTGATAAGGATTTCAAGGACGATAAAAACAAAATCAGACTTATGGTACAGACCCAAACTCTCAAGAGCTAGAAGCAAAAGAACAAAGAGAGAGCCTTAGAGAGGTTCTGGCCGAGGGCCTTTCCTGCTAAAGCAGGATGAGGGATCCTTAATGTTCCATCCACATCAAGCGTTTATGGGCTTTTAAATAAAAGTTTAGAAAGTCTTCTAACAATGGCTGTCATCCCTACAGTACCAAATAATCTTTGTCCCTATAAGAAAAAACAATTTCAGGTTTATAAATGGCTGGACTGTTGGATTTTTAAAATAATCTTACAGAAAGTGGAATGTATGGGTTTTATTAAAGGTGTTTTCTGCTGTTTTGCCTGATATTTTCCAGGAGTCATAGACTATGAATTCAAAATCAGAACTATCTTCATCACGGATGAGTTCTTCAGCTTCTAGTGGATTTACACCCATATGTGTCAGCTACAAAAATGAAGGAAAACAAAAAAAAACCCCAGTTAAGCCACAAGCATTCACCGTATCCAATAACCTGCATCATTAAACCTTTAAGAGGCCAGAGGCAAAGCCTGTTTCCAGTGTCTTAATATGTTGGCTAAATTTCTTACTATAAGATAACTTTGAAGTTAAATTCCTATTTTCAGATGTCCTTTTTTTTGGGCAAAGAATATTCCTCAATGTATTTAGAACCTTTGGGTGAGAAAGAAATGATTTAGACCAGTGGTTCTCAACCAGGGTGAATTTGATCCCAGAAGTCTTCAGGCAATATCTGGAGACATTTTTGGTTGTCACAACTGATGTGCTACTGACATCTACTGGGTAGAGGCCAGGGAGGGTGCTCAACATCCTACAATGCATAGTATAGGCCCCTAAAGATGCACCCAGCCCAAAATATCAACAGTGCCCAAGCTGAAAAACTCTTGAAACCTTGCTATAGCCTGCTGGCAGGTTGAGGGCATTAGGTATGCCAGAAGAACTAAGCCCTTTGAGAATTTCTATATCACAAGTAGCTTCATTTATTAGTAAAGCTATACTACGATAAAAATGTAAAATTACATCTCAAAATCAAAAGCTCCAAGACACACAAGGAAGTTCAGTTCTGGCTTTCAGATTTTAATTTGTAGCCAACCTCCTAGAAATCTCTCTTCAGCTTGTATCCCAGTATATCTAGAAAGCACCAGCCTATCATCATGAGACAATGGCTTATCTTAAAATTGCCTTCCTGGGATGAGCTAGCAGATATCATACAATTCTCATCTCAAACTATCTGACAGAAAATGTTTTATATTGAATTTACTTTTATTAAAGTACACCTTTATTACATTATACTATAAAATGCCTAGAAGTTATCAAATTCCAATGGTAATATCATATATAAGCAATAATCACAAAATCTTCAGGGAGCTTAATCCTGTTTTAAAGGCAACCAAACTCTGAAGAAAAGAAAGGCTACAAGAGCCTGGTAAGAGTGGTATGATGAGCTCACTGCTCTGCCATGCCATTGCACCCTTGTAGGAGGACATTCCAATTTTGGTTTGCTCAAATCTACCAATCTTTTTCTTATAATGTCTATATTTGATGTTATACATCCAGAAACTAGACAACTATTAATTTAAGGTTTTACATTTAATGCTTTCAGACTTCTAGAATTTATTTTGATATATAAAGTACACAGCTTAACTTGATAAAGAAACTTATTAAAAAATCCAACATATGGTCTTTTTATTGAGCTGTATGTTTGTGTGTATTTATTTTCCTAAATACATTATACTTCACAATTAAAAATTTTTTAAAATTCTAAGGTTTTAAAAAAAACTAGAAATAATCTTCTGCCTCATGCCTTTACAAAATAATTACTTTATTTAGCCAAATCTCATGATACTAAAACATTTTAATAACATTTAACATAGGCCGGCTCAGCCTGTAATCCCAGCACTTTGGGAGGCTGATGTGAGTAGATTGCCTGAGCCCGTGGGTTCCAGACCAGTCTGGGCAACTTGGCAAGACCTCATCTCTACAATAAGTAAAAAATTAGCCAGATGTGGTAGCGCATGCCTGTAGTTCTGGCTACTTGGAAGGCTGAGGCAGAAGGATCACCAGAGCCTAGCAGGTCGATGCTGGGGCAGCCGTGAGGATGCCACTGCACTCCAGCCTGGGCGATGGAGTGAGAATCCAACTCAAAAAATATATATACATATTTAACATAAACATCCAGTCAGAAATGTTATGTTCATACCAAGTTGCATCTAGCTGTGCTAGGCTCAGAATAGAATAAAGAAAAGACAACAGTAAGAGTAAGGTCCATCTTAAGTGTGCTTTTTTTGGGCTTAATACATCAAAGAAAAGTTTTGAAATTTCAGGTAACAACTATTCAAACTTGTTATGAGGCAAAGAAAGGTAAATAAAACTAAAAAAAAAGCAAAACTCAATCATATTCATATGGTTCTGAAGCAGTCTCACAGACAGACCAAAACATGCCCCCTCACTGGGCCTGTCTCATCTCCAGCTCTGCCACCTCAGAGTGGGCTTTTGCCTAGCCCAAAAAAGATCCTAGGTCACAGAGAGTGATCTAGAACACTGATGAACTGACTAAGGCAAAATGGCCATTGGTAAATAACCATAGCACTCAAAGTCTTATAATAGAATGCTAAGAGATTTTCAAACCATTCAAAGACTCTCCTAAATTCTACTATATAGCTCTACTTTTTATCTGTTTAATTAGGTAAGATCTCTCTGGAGGATCTGAGACCCTCCCCCACCAAAAAAAGTAAAATAATTTGCATATAATATAAGCAAAGTAGAAAACTACTACATATTGATATGACAGATAAAACATTTATGAAGATTCTGCAGCTTTGAACTTACTAGAGTTTCAACATATCTTAACATGTCAAACGAGTTCAGATCAGAGCGCAGCTGCTTGGCTTTCTCTTTTCCCAAATCTGAAGCCAAAACAAGAAACTGGGCATCTAGGACTGCTTCTCTTGCTCTGGACACTATTCAAAAAAGAAGGAAAATATACACATTACAACATGCACATTATCCATAGATACTTTCTCTCAATTTCCAGCTACTTACTAGGATTTCTCACTGACCAGAAAAACATATCAAGTGGCTGAAAACTGACCCATCCTTCTAAAACTAGCTTCCCTGCCCAACTCCCCAAAATCTCTAATCAAAGCTGACTAGTTTTCTTAAAAAGTCAGCTTTTCTCTCTAGTTTTCCTATTCCTGTTAACTGAACCACATCTCTTAATAACCCCAAAACCTATATGATGTCACTTCTCCTCCTGACTCAAATAATCCATTCTGATCACTATTATTATCACAGATGTCAAACCAAATGCCCACTACGTGTAAGGCCCTGTGCTTGGCATGGTGGTTTGTGAACAGCAATGGGTAAGTCTTCAAGAAGCCTCAACTGTAATAGTGGTTATGTGCTGAGGAGGCATCAGAAGGTTAATGCAGCCAACATGGCAAAGCAACCCAAATGAACAGTCTACAGGAAGCAGGGTTGTGACCCCTGAGGATAGTTGCTTAAAAAAAAGTTTTGATTACTGCTGGGCATGGTGGCTCATGCCTATAATCCCAGCACTTTGGGAGGCTAAGGTGAGAGGACCACTTGAGTCCAGGAGTTCAAGACCAGCCTAGGCAACAAGGTGAGACCTTATCAATAAAAATTAAAATAAAAAAAAAAAAGGACAGGTGTGGTGGTGTGTGCTTGTAGTCCCAGCTACTTAGGAGGCTGAAACAGAAGGATCACCCAAGTCCAGCAGGTCAAGGCTGCAGTAATTGTGATCATGCTACTGCACATGTCCAGCCTGGGCAACAGAGTGAGACTCTGACTAAACAAACAAACAAAGAAAAAGGTTTTGATAGAGGACATGGGATTTAAGAGAAGCTATGGAAAAGATTTAAATAAAAGGAGAGGGGAATGGGCCAGGCAACCCAGGATGTTCATGGGAGAGATGGTGTGAAGTTTGGAGAGATGAAGGGGTTAGTTAGAGGAAACAGAAGGACTGAGGGGTTTGGCTTAATCAGACCCTGTGGATGACAGGAAGTGCGAAAAAGTAGTTTGGGGACACCTGCAAAGGAGAATTCTAAAGGAAGCCAAAAGGAGACAGACAACACAAAGTTCAACTTGTTCCTCAAGGCCTCTTCTTTTGCATCATCAATTTCCTAAAGAAGCCTCACAAAAACAACAAAGACCTGGCCAGAGAACTTGTGGACTCCAGTTTTTATCTCATCCATCAGTTTTCTTCTCAAAGAAGAAGTTTTTCATTTCCAGTGAGTCACTGTGGACTGGGTAGACCTTGTCTCTATTCTAGACCTCCTCTGGCCAACAGCCTTGTAGCACATATGGCAAGAAAAGTGCAAATATGGTGTCATGAGTGACTTTAAGGTCTCTAAAGTGTTATGTTAAACTGTGGCTGGGTGTGTAGTCCCAACACACCTTGGGAGGTTGAGGCAGAAGGATGACTTGAGACCTGGAGTTCAAACCAGTCTGGATACCATAGTGAGACTCTGTCTCTACAAAAAATAAAAAAAGTAACCAGGCTTGGTGGTATGCACCTGACAGCTACCTGACAGGCTGAGATGGGAGGATCATTTGAGCCTGTAAATTAGAGGCTGCGGTGAGCAATGGTCATGCCACTACACTCCAGCCTGGGGGACAGAGTGAGACTCTGTCTCTAAAAAAGAATAAAAAGTGTTTTAAAAGAGTTAAAACTAAGCCCATTAGATCCATGAATGCCAAGCACCTAGAATTCTGTTTGCTGAACTCCTAGGGCCCATTGAGCAACTCCTAGCATCCCACTGAGTGAAATATTTTGCCTCACAACTTTGCTTTAAGCACTGGAAATAGCTGAGGTGGGGAGAATGATTTGTATACAAATAGGTGATTAGATACAAAGTAAATATCAAAAGAGTAATTAGTCAAGAGTACTAGCAAAGACACCAACCAGGAGTCCAGGCTGGGGAGGGAAGACAAAGCTTAAGGGGGGGAGGGGACTTAACCAGATGAAGAAGAAAAACCCGGTTCTGGAAGATTTTGATGAGATTTGGCATCGACCAAGATGGGGATTGGTAAGGAGGCCATGGTCAGAGCAAGATAGGCACAAATTAGAGAGCACAGATAAAGTGATCAAAGGAGACATTTAAACCACTAGCCATACTAGGAAATGACTACAAATAAATGTTCTGGTCCTGGAAGAAAATGAAGAATTGTGATGCTGGGGCCTCATCAGTTCTGTTGGCTCTTTTATATCGCTATATCTGTATGCATTCTCCCTTTCTATTCCCATAGACATGTTATAGACAGGGGCCTGGAGGGAAGAATGGTCTGGATACTTTGTCCTAGGGTTCTGTGACCTAGAGCCCACATCAGGGGATACCCCCACCTTGTCCTCTGGTATTGAACAGATAAGCCGCTGCTATCACTACTGATGCTTTTAATTCAAACTAAGATTATCTGTTCAGGTTCCCATGGTCTAGAGTTCAGTCCTCTGAGATACCTATATATTTCTTTCTCTCTCTCTCTCTCTCTCTCTCTCTCTCTGTCTCTCTGTCTCTCTGTCTCTCTGTCTCTCTCATCTTTCTTGCACTCACTGACAAACACACACACTCAACTCCTGACTGCAGGCCAACAGGTCTACTTGTAGACCATGTCACCTTCACTGGGTTACAGGTGGACCAACAATAAGGAGCTGAGGGAGGGGAGACTGGGATGGGAGACAAGAAAAAAAACAAGATGTCACAGGTTAGCTCGGTTCTTCTCGAATTCATCCATTCAACAAATGTATACTGGGGATACAGCAGTAGATCCAAGAGAGAGAAAGTTGTTTTTTTTTTGAGTTGGAGTTTCACTCTGCCACCCAGACTGGAGTGCAGTGACCACTCCTGGCCACTGGAGCCTCGACCTGCTGGGCTCCGGCAATCCTTCCACCTCAGCCTTCCAAGTAGCTGGCATTACAGGCGCACGCTACCACGCCCGGCTAATTTTTTTGATTTATTGTAGAGATGAGGTCTCACCAAGTTGCCCAGGCTGGTCTCGAACCCGCGGGCTCAGGCAATCCACTCACCTCAGCCTCCCAAAGTGCGGGATTACAGACTGAGCCACCGAGCCTGGCTGAAAGAAAAATTTTAACATGTAAAGTTCTCAAACTTGAATGGGCAACGGAATCACCTGGTAGCTTGTTAAAACAGATTGTAGGACCCAAGGAGTCCTTGGTATGTAACAAGTGTATAAGAAAAGTAGCATTCTTGCTATAATGGAAAAGGTTCCCAAACTGGTAAAGCACTATTATAAATATGGAAATTGATGTCAATCGTTTGGCTCTGATATAAAACTAAATAAAAGTACCCTAAGACACATGACAATATATCAAATAATTACCTTCATTAAACAGAGTGTTGGCCTCTTCGAGGACCTCTGTTAATTTGTCACTGGCATTCAGTATGTCCTCCCGGTTTTCTATTTTAAAAAACACAAACTGTGAAAAATTGGTCGTCATTCACTAGTAAGTGGTTGACAAAGCTACCCTGCGGCAGCAAAGTCAAGCCGGCCCCCTGCTCCCTGGGGCGCCTCACATCGTTAACAAAATGGCACAGAAAGAGAAGAGACTCTACCCTTTAAGCAACAGGAACTTCACAAAGGAGGCCCTGGCTCCCGCCAACCTTAACCCAGAGGCTGGGCCCCCTGCTGCCGCCTCTGAGTGCGCCGCAGAGTGGCTCTCAAGCTTTGCAAGCGACAGGATGCCCTGGGGCCCCGCGAGAGGGGCGCGCATCCAGAGCTCGGGACTCGGCGGGTCCGGGTGGGGTCCCGGAGCGTGCATCTCCGAGCGCTCGCGCGCGCCGCTGTGGCCGCGGCGAGCCCACGCAGGGAGCGCCACGTGCCGTCAGGGCACACCGCGCCCGCGCCCCGCCTGTCGCCCGCTCCTGGCCGGCTCCGGCGACGCACAGGGC
>NW_007257058.1:553459-554017 GCF_000164805.1 Carlito syrichta | reverse complement strand
TTAAAAATCCAAATACCATTCTTTGGGGGATCTAGGGATCTCTATTATATTTCCTTGATCACTTCAATGGACCTGAGTCAGCGAGAAAACAAGCGTGATTGAATTATCATTTAAATGAGATCCCCAGGGTTCCTTGTGCTAGAGTAGCCTGATAATAAATTGGATGTCTCACAAAATGGAAAGTGTTGCCTACCAAAACACCATCATACCTGGGCCATCGTTCTGGGATTCTATGTGGGAATTATCTTCCCGGCCGGGCGCCTTACGTAAAACGGAGTTAATGAGCGCCCGGTACTCATGGCGGATCTGGCGGCACAGGCCGTGGTCGGCCTCCGCCTCCAGGCTGGCCGGGTCCAACATCTCGTCCCCGGAATCCGACGGCTCTGCCTCCTCCAGGCTCGGGCGCTCCGGGGCCTCCCTGCGCTCCGGCGCGGCGCCGCGGCGGGGCGCAGGCGACAGCGGGGACCGCGAGCGGGAGCGGGAGCGGGTGCGGTCCCGGTGCGCGTCGCGGCCGCGGCCCCGGCCCTCGGGCCGGCGGCCGTTGCTGTCTCCAGACAT
>NW_007257058.1:551772-553308 GCF_000164805.1 Carlito syrichta | reverse complement strand
CACGGGCACGGAGAACGTGGGTGTGGAGCGCGGCTCCCGCGGCGCGGTAGGAGGAGCGCCCGATGTGCCGGCAAGCGGCGTGCCCTGCTCGCCACCTGCGACCCTGGTTTCCCTGTGCCATCGGGGGGGGCGGGGAGGGGTCAACCCGGGTGCGCGTGCAACTGGCAGCGCCACTGGTCGTGAGAACAGAGGAGCAAACAAAAAATCAAAACTTAAGAGGGCTCTTTGACTTTTGCATGGTAAACTCTGCTAACCGTCCTTCTACATTTCTTCAGCATGACAGTCTCGAACGAAAAGATTCTAATGGGTCCAAGAAAGATGGAACTATATTCAGTACAGTTTCAAAGGTAAATGCGTGCATTTATTCCATGTATTTTGAATTGTATTTCAAGTGTCGTTTCCCAAAATTTATCTTTGGTGCTAAGAACACGTTTTATTCTCTCAAAAGAACGATATTATAAGTTGAGTTACTATTCAAATCTACTCGAATACCATTTTTGCATCTTATCTACTAAACTTGAGGTAGGAACTATTCATTGCTTTCCAATATTTGATACCTCATCTCACCCTACTGACCAGGATCTTTAGGAAAGGGTCACAAGTGTGCTTGCTTCTTTGTATAAATCATGATTGCTCTAAAAGGTCATGATCATCTAATTTCCCTTCCCTCCTGATTGGTCTGGGGATAGGCATGTGATTCCACTCAGGCCAGTGAAATGTAAGGGGGTTTTCTGTGTGCATGGAACACAAAGCCTCCAGAAAAGAAAGCCCTTGTTCCCTCCCCCACTGCTTTAAGATGCTGCCGTAAGAATGCAGGGCCTGGCATGTTGGTAGAATCTAGTACTGCCAACGAGGTGATAAGCATGAGGAAAGATGGGGGTTCTGGGGGCAGTAGAGAACAAGGAAGGACACAGCTGAATTGCCAGATGAACTGCCTACCTCCAGGAGACAGATATGAAACTGATTCTAAAATTCATATGGATCCCCCTTGGTGGCTCAGCCTGTAATCCCAGCGCTTTGGGAGGCTGAGGTGAGTGGATTGCCTGAGCCCGTGGGTTTGAGACCCACCTGGGCAACTTGGCGAGACCTCATCTCTACAATAAAAATCAGAAATTAGCCGGGTGTGGTAGCGCGCACCTGTAGTTCCAGCTACTTGGAAGGCTGAGGCGGAAGGATCGCCAGAGCCCAGCAGGTTGAGGCTGCGGTGGCCGGGAGCTTGCCACGAGCGGTGGCCGGGAGTGTGCCACTGCACTCCAGTCTGGGTGACGGAGTGAGACTCCAACTCCAAAATAAAATAAATTAAATTCATATGGAACTGCAAGGACCCTAGAATTGCCAAAACCATCCTGAAAAAGGACAAGGTTAGCAGGACTCACACTTCTCAATTTCAAAACTTAATACAAAGCTGTAGTAATCAAGACTGTATGGTACTAGTATAAGGATAAACATAGAAATCAATGGAATAGAATTAAAAGTCCAGAAATAAACTCATACATCTATGGTCAGTTGATTTTCTTTTCTTATTTTTTTTTTTTT
>NW_007257058.1:549872-551752 GCF_000164805.1 Carlito syrichta | reverse complement strand
CTGCTCCCAGCCACCGCAGCCTCGACCTGCTGGGCTCTGGCGATCCTTCCACCTCAGCCTTCCAAGTAGCTGGAACTACAGGCGCGAGACCACACCTGGCTCATTTTTGATTTATTGTAGAGATGAGATCTTGCCAAGTTGCCCAGGCGGGTCTCGAACCTGGCAATCCACTCACCTCAGCCTCCCAAAGACGCGGGATTGCAGGCTGAGCCACCGAGCCCGGCTGGTCAGTTGATTTTCAACAAGGATGCCAAGACAATTCAGTAGGGAAAGAATAGTCTTTTAAACAAATGGGGTGGGACAATTGGATATCTACATGCAAAAGAATGAAGTTAAACCTCTCTCTCACACCATATCCAAAAATTAACACAAAATGGAGTAAACCTAAATGTAAGAGCTAATCCTGTAAAGCTCTTAGAATAAAACATATGTGTAAATCTTTCTGACCTTGTATTAGATGATGATTTTTAGATATGACACCAAAAGCACCAGCAACTAAAGGAAAAAATAAATAAATAAATTGGATCCCAAGTTTGTGGTAATTTTTTTACAGTAGCCATAGGAAACTAATACAGGGGCCCAGGATGAGCAACAGTGGGAAGATATTACCATTCCACTCCCAGGCCTGAAGGGTCAGAGGGAAGAGGCCATGTTATCAGAGCCCCATGAAGGCTAAAGCCACAGAGAAGAGACCACCAGACTGGAGCTGTGGTCCTAGAGAAATGCAGCCATGCCGGGACCACAGCACTAAGCAAAGAGTGAAAGTGGGGAGAAATACCCTGATCTCACTCTTCCACCTTCTGGGCCAACAGGATGCCAGAAGGCAAGAGGATCTGTGTGGTGCAGTCCATAGGTCAGTCCCTGGTCAGAGCAGGACCAGGATGATATGGATTTAAGGTAGGAATGGGTCAAATGTAGAATAACCAGCATTGTGGGGAAAAGGTGCATCAGAGTCTCTTTAACCAGGTATAATAGGAATGTCACTAGAGGGTGTTAGCCAAAATGGTTACAATTCTGGCTGAGAAAACAGAAGTCTAGAAGTAGGCAGCCCAGGATTGGAGTACTGGCTTAGTTGCCTAAATCCAGAAGTGGCACATGTCACTGCTGCTTGCAGTCTATTGGCCAGATCCGACCAACCTAACTACAAGGGAGGCCGGAAAACACTCTCTCTGTTTCCCTAGCCTTTATTTTTACTAGCAGAGCCCACTTTCCACCATAGAGGCTCAAAACATGCCAGATACCTTCCTGCCCAGCTTCCTTTGTACCTGTGGTTTGAAATGTGGCCCAGTCTTAGCCAGTGAGTGTTGGGAGCCGGCCTTGGAGGTCCACCTGATTGACAGGGTCCTGGTGGGCCGAAGACCCTGGGCCACAGGGCGAGCCCGGGAAGCTGAGGCCCTTCTGTCTTCCACCTTTGCTGTTTGGTATGGCTGAAGAAACTCTGTGCAGTCGTGGAAGAAGAAAATAGCATGTTTATGCGAAGTACTCACACCTAACCTGAGAATGTCATGGTTCATTTTCCCATTTTCCCACTATGCCGCCTGGCCTTTTCTAACATATGCAAGGGTTAAACTCTGAAGCACATCAAGAATGCTTTCTTTCACTTGGTTATAAGTTACTAGATATTGCTTAAGTAATAAATGATATAAGTATATTCACTCCTTATTTGATTTAGTATTATGCAGTTTAGTGTTTAGACTTAAGGTTTTTTAGAAGCACAAGTTTATAGTAAGTTCATTATGAATTCATTATAAGTTCTAACACTTATCTAGGAGTTATGTAGGTGATTTATAACACTGTCTTCACAGACTTAGGATAAAGATAATCGTTAAGGTTTTTACTTAATTCTTTAGTTAATTTTAAAGTAAATGTTTATAGAGTGG
>NW_007257058.1:539881-548371 GCF_000164805.1 Carlito syrichta | reverse complement strand
CCTCAGCCTCCCAAAGGCGTGGGATTACAGGCTGAGCCACCGAGCCCGGCTACAGCCAGTAGCTTTTACCAACTCTCTTGCAAATCAAATGTATATTCTCAGGCAGGAGGCGGAGGTTCTAATAGCTTCAGCAACATGGCCTCTAGAGAAGACAGCCAACCACAGATTTCAGATCAGATGAGATCTGATTGGGTGCTAGGAATTCTGGACTCAGTAGCCAGGACTGAGTCAGAGCCTCAACAATAGGTTTATTGTGGCAAATGTCATGAACATGTTACTTGGTATCATTTAATATTCAGTGTGCCTCTTAAGATCTCACAGCTCCTATAATCCCAGCACTTTGGGAGGCCGAGGCAAGTGGATTGCCTGAGCCTGAGGGTTCGAGACCAGCCCGAGCAACTTGGTGAGATCTTGTCTCTACAATAAATCAAAAATTAGCTGGGCGTGGTATCATGCGCCTGTAGTTCTGACTATTTGGAAGGCTGAAGTGGAAGGATCACCAAAGCCAGCAGGTCGACGCTGGGGTGGCTGTGAGCATGACACTGCACTCCAGCCTGGGTGATAAGAGTGAGACTCCAACTCAAAAAAAAAAAAAGATCTCACAGCTCTCTATCTGCCAGGTTTTCAGGAAAAGTTGGAAGTTACTAAACACTTTGTGTCTGGCCGGGCTTGGTGGTTCAGCTGGTAATCCCAGCACTTTGGGAGGCCGAGGCATATGAATTACCTGAGCCCACAGGTTCAAGACCAGCCCAGGCAACTTGGCGAGACCTCGTCTCTACAATAAATCAAAAATTAGCAGAGTGTGGTAGCTCATGCCTGTAGTTACAGCTACTTGGAAGGCTGAGGTGGAAGGATCGCCGGAGCCCAGCAAGTCAATGCTGGGATGACTGTGAGTGTGCCACTGCGCTCAAACCTGGGCAATAAAGTGAGATGTCAACTCAAAAAAAAAACCAACAACAACAAAAAACTTTGTATCTGTGCTAGTGATAACATGAACCTGAGATGAAAATCTGTTACCTTTCTGGATCCTTAATTTATTAATAAATATTTATTGAGTGCCCACTGTGTGCCATGCAACATGCTGGATGCTGGAGATAGTCTCAAGTCTCAAACAAGGTCCCTGCACTTATGGGGCTTACAGTTTTTGGAGGGAGTCAGACATTCAAAATACGAAAACAGGTTGGGCCCGGTGAATCAGGCCTGTAATTTCAGCATTTTGGGAGGCCAGGGCGAGAGGACTGCCTGAGCTCACATGTTCAAGATCAGACTGGGAAATGTGGTGAGACCTTGTCTCTACAATAAATAGATAAATAAGCTGGATGTGGAAGCACATGTCTGTAGTTCCAGCTACTTAGAAGACTGAGGTGGAAGGATCGCCTGAGCCAGCAAGTTGAGACTGTGGTGGCTGTGAGAGTGCCACTGCACTCCAGCCTGGGCGACAGAGTGAGACTCCAACTCAAAAACAAAATGAAACAAAACAATGAAAACAAAGACAAATATCTAATTCCTGCTCTATTAAGTGTGAGGAAGGAAAGGATGAGGCACACTTGTCAAGAATTTTGACCTAGACAACAGAGTCAAGACCATTAAGTTGAGGTGGGAAGGAAGAAGGGATGGGAATCAGGGTAGGACAAAGGTGGGCAGGCAAGTATCAGATGAGGTTGCTGTTTCAGTGGTGAAAAATAATCACCAGTGTGTCAGAATAGATATCCTGAAGAATCTCCTGCTACAGAACAACTAGATCCTACATTTGGTATCATAGTTTCGCTGGGTTTACAGAACATGCAGGAAATTGCTACAGAAACATAAATAGAGATGTAAAACTGATGGAAAGGGAAAAGGCCAGGAACTCGAGGTAGGAGCTGCTGGCCTGTGAAAAACTGTACCACCTGTCACAGGTGAACTCAGAGGTGGCAGAGGAAGCGAGGCTGGCAGCAGCAGCTTCTGCTGCACAGACCATTCTACTTGGAGGATGCATGTGCCCATTAGATGCCAGGCACTGCACAGTGAGCAAGACAGACAAGATCCCTGGTCATGGGGCCAACAAAAGCTGACACTCTTTTTAGGGAAGAGAGACAAGAGAAAAGGAACAAAAAAGTAACTTCAGATGGTGGTAAATATGATTAAATAAAAAATGGCACATTGTAAGCTGGATGCAGTGGCTCATGCCGGTAATCCCAGCACTTTGGGAGGCGGAGGTGGGAGGATTGCCTGAGCCTGGAAGTTTGAGACCAGCCTAGGTAACATAGTGAGACCACATTTCTACAAAAAATAAAAAAAATTAGCCGGGTGTGGTGGCATGCACCTGCAGTCTCAGCTACTCTGGAGGGTGAGGTGGAAGAATCGTCTAAGTCCAGGAGGTCAAGGCTGCAGTGAGCCATGATTGTGCCACTGCACTCCAGCCTGGGTAACAGAGTGAGACTCTAACTCAAAAAAAAAAAAAAATACAGATTCTGACTCAGTAGGTCTGAGATGGGTCCTCTAATTTTACATTTCTAAAAAGCTCCCAGGTGAACCGATGCTGCTGATCAGGGACCACACTTTGAACTGCAAGACATAGGAGATACAGAAGAATTTAAATATGTTTACTCAGTCCTGAAAGCCACAGTGAGATCTTTGTGTGGCTATTACTGACATAAAATTCACATACCATAAAATTCATAATTTTAAAGTGTGCAATTCTATGATTTTCATTACATTCATTGAGTTGTGCAACCATCACCACAATCAATTTTAGAACATTTTCATCACCCCAGAAAAAAACTCCATAACTTTTTTTTTGAGTTGGCATCTCACTCAGTTGCCCAGGCTGGAGTGCAGTGGCATGCTCATGGCCACCCCAGCGTCAACCTGCTGGGCTCCAGCAATCCTTTTGCCTCAGCCTTCCAAGTAGCTGAAACTACAAGCCCCTACTACCGCGCCCGGCTAGTTTTTATTGTATTTTATTGTAGAGACGAGGTCTCATCAAGTTGCCTGGGCTGATCTCAAACCCACAGGCTCAGGCAATCTATTTGCCTCGACCTCCCAAAGTGCTGGGATTACAAGCTGAGCCACCAATCCCGGCCAAAACCCCATAACTATTAACAGTCACTTTCCATTCCCCAAACCCTCCTCCCGTCCCTTGGCAACCATGAACCTATTTTCTGTTTCTACATGTTGTTTTTTGTGTCTGGCTTCTTTCATTTATCCCAGTGTGTTCAAAGTTGATCCATGTTGTAGCACATGTCAGTAACTCATCCCTTTATCTGGCCAAGTAATAGTTCATATGGATGTGCCACCTGTTGATTATTCATTCATCAGTTGATGGACATTTGGGTTATTGCCACCATTTTACTATTACAATTAACACAGTGGTATTTTTCTTTCCGTATTTTATTTTTGAATTGGAGTCTCTCTCTGTTGCCCAGGCTGGAGTGCAGTGGCACACTCATGGCCACCTCAGCCTCAACCTGCTGGGCTCAGGCGATCCTTCCGCCTCAGCCTTCCAAGTAGCTGGAACTACAGTCACGTTCCACCACACCCAGCTAATTTTTGGATTTATTGTAAAGATGAGGTCTCGCCAAATTGCCCAGGCTGGTCTCAAACCAGGCTCAGGCAATCCTCTCGGCCTCCCAAAGTGCTAGGATCATAGGTGTGAGTCACCACTCCTGGCTGACGTTTAGTTTTAATGCAATTTGGTTAGGCAGTCTGAGAGCACTAGTATCACCATTTTAAAAACTATTTTTAAGTAATTTCAAACTTACGAAGTTGCAAGTAGAATACAAAGAGCTCCAATATCCCAGCCTAAGCAGCACAGTGAGACCTCATTTCTACAAACATTAAAATTTAAAAATTAGCTGGGTGTAGTGGTGTGCGTTTGTAGTTCCAGTTACTTGGGAGGCTGAGGTGGAAGGATCACTCCAGCCTAAAAGGTCAAGTTACAGTGAGCTATGATCATACCACTGCACTCCAGGTTGGGCAACAGAGTAAGACCCTGTCTCAAAAAACAAACAAAAAAAAAAACCAAAGAGCTCTAATTTCCTCAACTGTCAAACATTTCATTTATGCTCTCTTCCTCCTCCTGAGATAGGTACCCGTTATTTTTGTTCTTTATTTGAGATCAAGTTTTCCACATGCTTCCCAACTTTCCTCGCTGTGTCTTCCTCCTAAACAAGAACTCTTTCCTGCAAAACCACAATACAACCATCCCTAGCAGAAAATTAACACACACAACAGTCTTTAGACTCAATTCAAATTTTGCTACTGTCTCAACAGTTTCCCCACATTGCTGTTCTGAAGTCCATCCTGGACCACACGCTGTCTATAGCTGTTTTTTTTTCTTCCATTTCCTTCACGCTGGAATACTTCTTCAGTCTTTTGTTGTTTGTTATGACCTTGACTAAGAGTACCTGAGTCAGTCCAGTGTTTCATTGGGTCACGCATTCTTGGCAGGAATACCACAGAAACAATGTTGTGTTCTCAGTGTTTCACAGCAAGGAACCCTTGGTGTCTACCTGCCCCCACTGTGATGTGATTCTTGATCAGCAGGTCATGCTGGTGTCTGTTAGGTTTCTCCACCATACAGTCACCATTTCCCTTTGTAATTGAAAATATTTTGTTTGCAGATACTCCGGGACTGTGCCAATATCTTCTACTTTTTAAAATCTTCACCCATCAGCCTTGGCATTCATTAATGATTCCCACATGAATGACTCGCCACTCTGATGATTATTACGTGATGTTTTCTGTGTCCATCATTCCTAATACATTAATTTGACATTGTGCTACAAGGAAGAGCTTTTCCTGCTCATTCATTCACTTATTCCTCCATTCATATATGTATAGACTAGGTTGTCATTTGTTACTATTATTATTTACTTTGATGCTTTTTTTTTTTTGAGTCAGCTCTCATTCTGTTGCCTGGGCTGGAGTGCAGTGGAACGGTCATGGCTACGGCAACAGCCTCAACCTGCTGGGCTCAGGAGATCCTTCCACCTCAGGTTTACAAGTAGCTGGGACTATGGTGCATACCACCATACCCAACTAATTATTTACTTATTGTAGAGATGAGGTCTCACCGTATTGCCCAGGCTGGCCTCAAACTCCTGGGCTCAAGCAGTCACCTCACTTTGGCCTCCAAAAGTGCTGGGATTACAGGCAAAAAACCACCACGCCCAGCTACTTTGATGCTTAAATTGTCTGAGATTTGGCCACTGGGAGCCCCTTCCAAGTGTCTTCTTCATCCTTTTAACATGCACCTTTCATTTTTGAGCACTTTCTTACTTACTCGGAGCAATAATATGTTCAGACTCATCTTATGCTTTCCTTGCCTCAGCCCTGGTATTGGTAATTTCCCCAGGGAGTACTGATTTCTTTTAGAGGAGAATGGTATTTAGAGAGCAAGATCTAGTGCTCAGTGTGCTTATTTCTGTTGGAATATCACTGCTTCTAGACCCTCTTGGGAAACAGAGCTAGGAAATTATGTATATACATATATATACACACACATACCTGTTTACTTTTTATCTTCATATTCATAGCAGATAGGTAGATCTAAAATGTGACTTTACATCAATACCTATAATTTTAATCTAGTACTTCTGGGGGGTTTTCCTCTGTGATAGTTTATTTTATTGTCAACAAGTGTATTGATGATTGATTTTTATTTAAGTGTCTACTTGACTGGGTTAAGGAATACTCAGAAAGTAAGTAAAAACATTATTATTTCTGGGTGTGTATGAAGTTATTTCCAGAAGAGATTAGCATTTGAATCAGTGGACTGAATAAAGAAGGTCTGCTGTCTCTCCAATATGGGTGGGTGTGTATCATCCAATCCATGAAGGGCATATTGGAATAAACAGAAAGGCAGAGGAAAGGAGAATTTTCTTTTGGGTTGGGACATTCATCTCCTATCCTCAGACATAGGAGCTCCTGGTTATCATGTCTTCAGATTCCGAGAATTACACCAACACCAACATCACCACAACCACTCTGGGCTCCTGTTTCTCAGGCTGTTGCTCTTGGACTGAGGACTACACCATTCATTCCCCTGTTTCCCAGGCCTTCAGACTCAAACTGCATTACACCACCAGCTTTCCTGGTTCTCCAGCTTGTGGATGGCATACTATGAGATTTCTCAGCTTCCATAATTGCCAAGGCCCACGATAAATCCATATATATTCTATTGGTTCTGTTTCTCTGCAGAACCCTGAATAATACATCCCCTTTTTGTATTTGTAAATTCCCTCCCAACAGTGAGGAATCTGGTTTCCATTATCATCGACATATTTCTTTGTTTGCCTAATCCTCCTATAATTAATCTCTGGTGAAGCAGACTTGGCCTCTGGCTCTTACACTTAGCTACAGTTGCAGATGAATCATTGTCAGCTAGCATCTTTTTTCAGGGTGTTAATCAAGCTTGGCAATATCTCTATACTTGCTATTTCTTTCATGTCACTAACACCTAATACATCAAAGCTAATACATTTCCTTCCCTGAGGTGTCATCTGAGCTTATCACCAGCAAAAAGTTTTCACAACTGCACTGCCACCATGTGCCAGGGACAATCGAGATGCTACCTTCCACCAGTGATGGTGTCCTCATCGCCAGCCAAGAGACAAATGATTCAGCTCCAAAATCCCATTCTACTATCTGTTGTTTTGGACCACTCCACTTCCAGTACAAACTGTCATAGGTTGGATTCTCCAGGAAGCAGACTATGAAACAGGTTGGCATGCAGGAGTTCAGGAGGTATCTTGCAGAAGGGAAGGAAGCAAGACTGGGCAGAGGGAGAGCTGAGTTTTGCCCACACTCTCTCTTCCTTCAGCTGAGGCAATCTCCAGAGGGGTGGGCAGCATTTCCAGCCACTGGGGGATAAGTTTTTTCTTCCCTGGACAGTGCATCACAGACTCTACCACAACATTGTCAAGGCTGTTCTGCAACCATGAGTAAATAATCTCTGCTTCATCTAGAAGTTGATTCTCAAATTCAAAAGTCAATGAGAAGTGTCTTTCTTATTGGGTTTCTGTGAATATTGGTTCATGCCGAGGTAGTGATCAATACGCTTACTGATGACTTGTTCTTTCCCATACTCCTGCTTTCCTCTACTGTTTCTGATTGTTTCTATAGCGCTCTTTGAAGAAATATATTGTCAACTTTTCCAAACCTCTTCATCCACTCCACTCTTCTACTGAAACCCCCCTTTTTGTTCTGGCGATCTCCAACCCAGGGCGCTCTGCGTGCCCGCTTCAGTTTGGATAAGCTGCCATTCTGGTCTTGCTGTGCAGTCATCACTGCAGGGCTTCTCTTTATTACCTTCCTCAGTTAAATTCATTGCTTCCTGGATTCCATGTAAAGTCCTTGCTTTACTGAGGTACTTTCTTAGAAGAGATGTAAAGGAGGCAAGTTTTATGAGTTTGAAAAATGTCTTCATCCTACCCTTCCACTTTGAATGGTGAGTTGACAGCTATAGAATTTTAAGTTGAAGATAATCTTTCATCAGGAATTAAAAGACATTGTTAGGTTGTCTGCTTGAAATGGATTTTGATTCAATAGTCACTCAACAAACATTCCAGGCATGCTCTAGGCACTAGAGATAACGATGCTTCCTGGCCTGTCATGAGCTTATAACCTCATGAGCCCAAAGTAAGTTGAAAATATCCTAAGCTGGAAATACATTTAATACACTTAACCTATTGAACATCGTAGTGTTAGGTTAAAATAGATCCCAGGGGACCTCCAAATGTTAGGTCAGGTCCAATGGGGGTGTCTGGTTCACAATCCGGTGCCACAAGAAGGATGTAAATAATTGCACAGTAGTTAGATTGGAAACTATAGTTTATTTAGAAAGTAAATGTGAGAGAGAAGAGAGAGGAGAGTCACCTCTCCAAGGTAGGGGAGGGGGCCAAGGCTAGGAGACGTGGCATCCATAGCTCAAAGAGCTACGTGGACACGCCAGAGTTTAACAAAGCAGTGGTGAGTGGATGCTCAGTCAAATCCTTACACCCTTTCCCTTTGATGGGGGCAGGTCATGAAGGTGATTGGGTGGTAAGCTGCTCACGTCATCAAGAAGGGCAGGTAAGCACAGGTACTGATGACAGGTGATAGCAGGCAGATGGTGGATTAGACACATGACTGCTGCCACGGTGATGGGGTCTGTCTGTGTCATGAAGGTCACGAAAGGCTGGTTAGGGTGGAGGAAAATACTTGAAATAGAAAAGCTCATTAGTACAAAGCAAGCTGGGGAGGGGATTGTAAAACAATAGCTCTGAGAAACCAGTTCTTTCCTTGGATAGTGAATTAGAGGGTAAATTAAAGTGAACTGCTAGAGAAACATGACAAAGCTAAGCAATGTTAAAAAGGCTGTTCATTGAGTGTATTGACACCTATCTTAAATGTGTTCAGAACACTTACATTAGCCTACAGTTGGGTAAAATCATCTAACACAGAACCTAGTCGTAATAAAGTATTGGCAGGCTGGGCTCGGTGGCTCAGCCTATAATCCTGCACTTC
>NW_007257058.1:538477-539852 GCF_000164805.1 Carlito syrichta | reverse complement strand
GTCGAGGCTGCGGTGGCCGGGAGCGGCCATTGCACTCCAGTCTGGGTGACAGAGTGAGACTCCAACTCAAAAAACAAAACTAAAAATAAAGTATTGGCGTGCTGGGCACGGTGGCTCATGCCTGTAATCTCAGCACTGTGGGAGGCCGAGGTGAGAGGATTGCCTGAGCCCAGGGCTTTGAGATCAGTCTGGGCAACTTGGTGAGACCTCATCTCTACAATAAATAAAAAAATGAGCTGGGCATGGTGGTGCACGCCTGTAGTTATAGCTACTTTGAAAGCTGAGGTGGAAGGATTGCCTGAGCCCAGCAAGTCGAGGCTGTGGTGGCCATGAGCATTCCAGCCTAGGTGACAGAATGAAATTCTGACTCAGAAAAAAAGTGTTGGCTTTCTTATATATTTATTGATTGCTGCACTGAAAGTGAAAAACAGAACAGTTGTGTGGTACTTGAAGTACAGTTTCTACTGAACATGTATCCCTTTCACACCATCTTATGATAAATGGTAACTTGAATCATGTAAGTTGGGAAACTTCTGTACGATGGTGAAGAAGACAAAGTCCCTATTCTCATGGAGGAGATGGATAATAATCACAATTTTAAAAACAAGGAATAAGATTTGGTAATTGTAAGCACTATGAAGAATTTAAATAAAGCTAATGGTATAGATGAAGACTGGGAGTTGCTTTTTTCTTTTTAGTTGGAGTCTCACTCTGTCACCCAGACAGAGTGCAGTGGCATGCTCCCAGCCACCGCAGCCTCGACCTGCTGGGCTTTGGCCATCCTTCAGCCTCAGCCTTCCAAGTAGCGGGAACTACAGGTGTGCGCCTGTACGCCTGCCTAAGCTATTTTTTTTAAAAGTCTGAGTCTTGCTCTGTTGCCCAGGCTGGTGTGCATTGGTTGTTCACCGGCAGTCATAGCTCACTGCAGCCTCGAACTCGGGAGCTCAAGTGATCTTCTCACCTCAACCTCCGAAGTTGGTGGGACTACAGGTGTGAGCTATCTTGCCTGGTAGGAGTTGCTATTTTAGATATGCTGTGTAGTGTCACCTTTCCTGAGGAGGGGACATTGAGATGAGACGTATCATGAGAAGTAATGCATCATGCAAAGATATAAGAAAATCCTATTGTAGTCATAGGAAATAGCAAAGAAAAGTCTGAGGTTAAAATGAATCTGAAACAGTCAAGAAACTTCAGGAAAGCTGGAACATGTAGCCGGAGTGTGATACATAAGGGGAAGAGTGCTGGAAAAAGAATCTGGTTTTATTCTCATGATTTTGAAAATGTAGGGTAAGAAAGCCGGGCTCGGTGACTCAGCCTGTAATCCTGCACCTTTGGGAGGCTGAGGTGAGTGGATTGCCTGAGCCTGCAGGTTCTA
>NW_007257058.1:522519-538139 GCF_000164805.1 Carlito syrichta | reverse complement strand
CTTGGAAGGCGGAGGCGGAAGGATCGCCGGAGCCCATCATGTCGAGGCTGCAGTGGCTGAGAGCGGCCACTGCACTCCAGTCTGGGCGACAGAGTGAGACTCCAACTCAAAAAATAAATAAATAAAAAGAAAAAGAAAAAAAAGAAAATGTAGGGTAAGAAAAACTTCCTGTTATCTTAGGTTCAATGACTGAGCAGCCTGTAAATTAACCTGATGACAGACAGATTAACAGGAGAAAAAACGTGTAAAATTTATCAGTTTTTACTTTAATGTGCCCAGGGACATAATAGAAAGAATTATATACCCAAAAGTACAGTGAGATGTGAAAGTTTATTTACTTTTTTTTTTTGCCCAGGATGGAGTGTAGTGGCAAGATCACAACTTACTGCAACTTCAAACTTCTGGGCTCAATTAATCCTCCTACCTCAGCCTCAAAGTAGCCGGAACTACAGGAATGCCACCACACCTGGCTAATTATTTTCCCTCTTAATAGGGAAAAGAGAGGGGAAGGAAGGCCACTTATGGGAGAGCAAATGAATTTTAGGAAAGATTAATAGGCCCTTAGGAGACTCAATGAGAGATAGGAGAGTTTGTGACAATGTCTGTCTGGGTGTGCTGCTGATTTCTAATTTTTTTTCCCTGTGATAATCTTAAAATCCCAGGAAGGGGATTTATTACAACTGAAGTCTTTTTTTGGAGAATCTGCTTTTAGGCAAAAAGGGGAATTCAGAAAAAGCCTTCTTCTTGCATTTGTTGATTCTCAAATGTCTTCCAGTCACAGAATAATCCTTATGGCACCGTGGCACATTTTTGATCCCCTCATAAATGACCTGTTTTGTTTTGATTTCTGGAAACATTGAGCATAGGTGGTGAATCAAAGACGACTAAGAATTCTTTGACATTCCTCCTATCAAGATGTGAAGTCTGTATGTCTCCTCCCTTTCAATCTGGGCCCTGTGACTATCCGACCAATAAAATACAGTAAAGTGACACTGTGCCAGTTTCAGTATCCAGACCATAAGAGACTGGCAGTTTCTCCTGTCTGTGTATTGGAACATGTGCTCTTGGAACCCATCCACCATGCTGCAAGAAGCTCAAGATACACAGAGAGGCCACGTGCAGGCCACAGATGAGCTCCCAGCCAAAACCTGTGTCATCTGCCAGCCTTGTGAGTGAGCCGTTTGGGCTGCTCAGCCCAAACAAGCTTTCAGATGCCTCCTGTCATGATAGCACTGTCCCCCCAGGTGAGAACCGCCTGGCTGAGCCAGCCAACCCATAGATCTGTAAGAGATATTTTCATTCCCTGTGCTGGGCACCCAGTGGGCCCTTGCAATCTTGAGAGTCACATCTTTCAACTTTGGGAAATGTTGTTGTTGTTAGAGATGAGATCTCACTATCTTGCCCAGGCTGGCCTTGAACTCCTGGGCCCAAGCCATCCTCCTTCCTCAGCTTCCCAAGTAGCTAGCCATATATATATATATATTTTTTTTTTTTTTTTTTGAGTTGGAGTCTTACTCTGTCGTCCAGGCTGGAGTACCGTGGCACACTCACGGCCACCCCAGTGCCCAGTGTCGACCTGCTGGGCTCAGGCAGTTCTTCCGTCTCAGCCTTCCAAGTAACTGGAACTACAGGTGAGCACTACCACGCCCGGCTAATTTTTTGATTTATTGTAGAGATGAGGTCTCGCCAAGTTGTCAGGGCTATTCTTGAACCCATAGGCTCAGGTAATCCCCTCACCTCGGCCTCCCAAAGTACTGGGATTACAGACTGAGCCACCGAGGCCGGCCAAGGGCATGATTTATAAGAATATTTCCTGGCCAGGTGCAGTGGTTCAAACCTGTAACCCCAGCACTTTGGGAGGTGAAGGCGAGTGAATTGCCTGAGCCCGTGGGTTCGAGACCAGCCCGGGCAACTTGGCAAGACCTCGTCTCTACAGTAAAAAAATGAAAAAATTAGCTGAGCGTGGTAGCTCAAGCCTGTAGTTTCAGCTACTTGGAAGGCTGAGGCGGAAGGATCGCCAGAGCCCAGCAGGTCGACGCTGGGGTGGCCTGAGTATGCCACTGCTCTCCAGCCTGGGTGACGGAGAGAGACTCCAACTAAAAAAAAAAAATCATTTCTTTAATACTTTATTCCTCTGCTTCTTTGTTTCGTGTCTGTATCTCCTGTCACTCAGATGGGAGATCTTATGTTTTGATTCTCATCTTTTTAAAATTTATTTTTCTATTGAGATTTTTATTTCAGAATATAGGAAATATTTTGGTTTTGCTTTTGATTTAGCTTTTTTCTGTTGGGTAGACACTATGGGAGGGGTGGTCAGGGCAAAAGGAGAGGCTCCATTTGCACCATTTTTTTTTTTGAGTTGGAGTCACTCTGTCGCCCAGACTGGAGTGCAGTGGCTGCTCCCAGCCACCGCAGCCTCGACCTGCTGGGCTCCAGCGATCCTTCCACCTCAGCCTTCCGAGTAGCCGGAATTACAGGGAAGCACTACCACGCCCGGCTGATTTTTGATTTATTGTAGAGATGAGGCCTCGCCAATTTGCCCAGGTGGGTCTCGAACCCATGGGCTCAGGCAATCCACTCACCTCAGCCTCCCAAAGGCACGGGATTACAGGCTGAGCCACTGAGCCCGGCTTACACCATTTTTTTTTCAGGCAGGGTCTTACTCTGTCACCTAGGCTGGAGTACAGTGATGATCATGGCTTTCTGCAGCCTGAAGCTTCTGGGTTCAAGCGATCCTTCCACTTTAGCCTAGTTGGAACTACAGGTGCATGCTACCACACCTGACTAATTTTTTTTTAATTTTATATTTTTTATAGAGATGATGGTCTTGCTGTGTTGCCCAGGCTGGTCTCAAACTCCTGGCCTCTAATGATCTTCCCAAAGCACTGGGATTATAGTGAGGACGCACTATACCTGGCCTATACCTATTTTTAATTTTCAGCCCCAAATTCTGCTCCCTCTGTTGTTACTGGTGTTTAGATCCTCTTCTGGGTCTGCAGAGTCTTGTTTGGGCTGGAGTCTCTACCACCTCGCATCAGGCTGAGGTTTCTCTGCCCTGATTCCTCCATGATGAGACGACCATCTTCTTTCCGTTACCCACAAACATGGAGAAAGCTCTGGTCAGCTGATGTGTCCTCTCTAGTTTGCTACATTATTGTCTCAACACACTCATTTTTTAAAATCCCCTTAATATCATCTCTTGAAGGAAAGGAGTTGAATGTGTGTTCTGTCTGCTTCAGTAATGGGAATTTGTTTGTTACTGTGTGTGGAGACGATGATCATTAAACATTGCCTTTTTTTAAATAAATTCACCTGTTTACTATCATACTAAATATCACTGAATTTATTTTTCCCTGAGAACTTTCAAATAATTGGCAGTTCTAAGCATCACCTGGGAGATGTTTTGTTTTCTTTGTGTTCTCTGCCATATGTCAGAAATTTTCAGCAAGGCTGTGTTTATGTGAATTTCAATTGGGAAAATATGAACTATGAAAGTTAAAAAATATTAATAAAACTCAACTTTCGGAGCAAATTTTGATATAGTTTAAATCTCCCCAAATAAAAAAAAGTATTTTCTTTTGTTAATTAATGTTTTGGTCAAGAATCATTTCAAAGCTGACAGGCTGAATGAATGACAGAAACTGCAGTCACTATTGCCTTATGATGGCACCACTTCAGCCGATAAACAGAGAAGTCTGGGTTTTCATCAGGAATGTGGGAACCAAGCCGGGCTTGGTGGCTCAGCCTGTAATCCCACGCCTTTGCGAGGCTGAGGTGAGTGGATTGCCTGAGCCCGAGGGTTCGAGACCTGCCCGGGCAACTTGGCTAGACCTCATCTCTACAATAAATCAAAAATTAGCCGGATGTGGTAGCGCGCGCCTGTAGTTCCAGCTACTCGGAAGGCTGAGGCGGAAGGATCGCCGGAGCCCAGCAGGTCGAGGCTGCGGTGGCCGGGAGCGGCCACTGCACTCCAGTCTGGGCGACAGAGTGAGACTCCAACTCAAAAAAACAAAAAACAAAAAAAGGAATGTAGGAACCACACTGTTGTTTACAGGCATTGAAACTCTGGCTGGTAATTTTTGTGTCATTAAAACGTTTTGTTATATCTCAAAGCAGCTTCACCCAAGCATTAGCATTGGTACTTGTGGGAGAACTAAAAAAAAAACTGTTCCCGGATCAATACACTGGGAACAGAAGTCAGCTATGACAGAAATCCACGAAGAGGCCCTAAACATCCCACCACGGCATGCCAGGCTGTTAACTCTCAAGGGAACAGTCTGCACAATATGCAAGGTTGTGCGGAGAAAATAAAAAACCTTAAGACTAGCCGGGCTCAGTGGCTCAGCCTGTAATCCCGCGCTTTGGGAGGCTGAGGTGAGTGGATTGCCTGAGCCCGCGGGTTCGAGACCCCCCTGGGCAACTTGGCGAGACCTCATCTCTACAATAAATCAAAGAATCAGCTGGGCGTAGTAGCGCATACTTGTAATTCCGGCTACTCGGAAGGCTGAGGCTGCAGTGGCCGGGAGCAACCACTGCACTCCAGTCTGGGTGACAGGGTGAGACTCCAACTCAAAAAAAACCCAAAAAAACAAACAAAAAAAACCTTAAGACTTTTAAGAGCTGAGAAAGCGATAAGGCAAAAAAATACACCACGATGGTGATAGTTATGGGTCCTCTGGAGATATTTCCTTTACTTTACTTTAAAAAGTAAAGTACATTCCTACAGGAAAATGTGACTTAAATTATTTGAGTGTTGAATTACACCGGAACTTCCACAGACATTACTAAATGTGATTGGACAGCTCAATTCTCAATAGGGATTTTTTGTTTATGGAAGGTTTTTGTACGCATCATCTTGCTGAGGTCATGCTGGGCCTGTGAAGGAGGTGAGGTGGGAGATCTTCGTGTTTTGTTTTGTTTTTTTGGTTTTTTGTTTGTTTGTTTGTTTGTTTGAGTTGGAGTCTCTGTTGCCCAGACTGGAGTGCAGTGGCCGCTCCCGGCCACCGCAGCCTCGACCTGCTGGGCTCCGGCGATCCTTCTGCCTCAGCCTTCCGAGTAGCTGGAACTACAGGCGCGCGCTACCATGCCCGGCTAATTTTTTGATTTATTGTAGAGATGAGGTCTCTCCAAGTTGCCCGGGTGCTGAGCCATCAATCCAAGTCACTGCTAGAAAATAGCTGAATCTGGGCCAGGCATGGTGGCTCACGCCTATAATCCCAGCCCTTTGGGAGGCCGAGGTGAGAGGATTGCCTGAGTCCATGGGTTCGAGAGCAGCCTGGGCAACTTGGCAAGACCTCATCTCTACAATAAATCAAAAAATTAGCCAGGCGTAGTGGTACAAGCCTGTAGTTCCAGCTAATTGGAAGGCTGAGGCAGAAGGATTGCCTGAGCCCAGGAAGTTGAGGCTGCAGTAGCTGGGAGCAGCCACTGCCCTCCAGCCTGGGTGACAGAGTGAGACTCCAACTCAAAAAAAAAATAAAAATAAATTTTAAAAAATGCTGAATCAGGACTAAGCGTCCAGCCCTCAGACTCCTCATTCAAAACTTGGAGGTCCTTGGAAGTATTACAGGGTTTTAGTTATTACAAAAGTCCATCTTCTTAAGGAAGACAATTAAATCAAAACATCTAAATATTTGGAAAAAAAAGAGTTGCGATCTATTACATTTAGCACTCTGAATAGTAGAATAATTTGAAAATTAAATATTTCTGATGAAAATTTGATTACCTTTTAAATTTTCTTTGAAAACTTAGTGTATTTGCATGAGATAAAACTCCTAGACTAGAAAAGAAAATATGAGAGGAGAAAATCTTCCTATTTATCTATTTCTCAGACCACCCATTGTCACTAGTTTCTTGTGGGAATTTCCAGAAAGAGTTGTTTATCTATTATAGTATATTGTATGGTTATACTTAGATCATAACCTTTATATACAATATAATATAGTATATGCACATACATTTCTCTTTTTTTGTTTTGTTTTGAGTTGAAGTCTCACTCTGTTGCCTAAGCTGCAAATGGAGTGGCACGCTCCAGCCCCCGCAGCCTCGGCCTGCTGGCCTCAGATGATCCTTCCACCTTAACCTTCCAAGTAGCTGGAACTACAGGCATGCACCACCACGCCTGGCTAATTTTTTTATTTATTGTAGAGATGAGGTCTCACCAAGTTGCCCAGGCTGGTCTTGAACCCATGAGCTCAGGCAATCCCCTCTCCTGGGCCTCCCAGAGTGCTGGAATTATAAGCATGAGCCACCGCACCCGGCTTCACATACATTTATACCCTCCCTTTTTTGTCATACAATGATAGTGTATCATACACACTGTTCTGTGCCTTAATTTTTTTACTTAGTATACGTGTTTCTTGAAGAAATATATCAATATATTGGTAGATAAAGAGCTCCCCACCCTTTCTACAGCTGCTTATTTTCCCATTGTATGGTTGCAACTTTTTAAATTTTTATTTGTGTCAGAGTCTCACTCTGCTGCCCAGATCGGAGAGCGGTGGCACGACCATGGCTCACTGCAGCCTCTAATTCCTAGGCTCAAGCTTTCCTTTCACCTCAGCCTCCTGAGTAGCTGGGACTACAGGCACTGCTCCACCACACCTGGATACTTTTAACATTTTTTTAGAGATGAGGTCTCACTATGTTGCCCAGGCTGGTCTTAAACTCCTGAGCTCAAGCAATCCTCTTACTTGGGCCTACCAAAGTGCTGAGATTATGAGTATGAGTCATTGAGCTAAGACGGTTGCACCTTTAATTCATTAAATACTGACGGAACTTTAGATAGCTTGCTATTTAAACCTGATCTAACAGTAGCTGCTCACTCTCCCTTTCTGAAGGGAACATAGTGGCCTTTTCAGAAAGAACTACTTCATACTATGACAGTTGAGGCTGATCATGACCTGTCCCCATTTACTAGAAGCACTACTGATTTTGCTACTTTTTTTTTTTTAGGCTGCTTTGTTTTGAAAACTATCTGCTCCCAGCCAAATTATAGAACTGCTTCAAGTAAATCAAACTGCAACCCAAGGTCATTGACATGAACTTACAGTGAGAAACACAGAGAGCCGGAGGCTGGTTGTACCTGCAGGCCCCTGCTCCTTGTTACCCTCTCCCTCTAGGCTGCAGAGCCTTCTGGAAAGCTGCCGCTTGGCCCGGGTCAGATTGCTTACACACTGCTGCATCACAGGCCAGCGTTCCCAACCTTAAGCCAATGCACATTTATAGAACAATTCCATGTGATCCTGGGGAACACAGAGAGCGGACGGAGGGCAGTGCTGAAAAGTAACCTCGGGAGGAAAGGGTCTTTCCCCCATCTCTGCTCTTCGTGCTGGGAGGACACCAGGTAAGTCGCAGGCTGGTAATGGTGGCTTATTCCTTTGAGCAACAAGTGGTTTTAGACTACTGAGACTAGAGGGATGAAAGCATTTCTTTCTGTCTTCCCCTTTTTCCTTATAAAGTGAAATTAAAGGCACATCTGTGCTCCTCCTGCCTAGTCTCTTACATCAAATGAACAGTACTTTTTCTTTCTAAATCATCAGTGGTGACTTTTGCTAGATTATGGGCCCAGTGATCTAGAGCTGGTCTCTTCATTTGTAGAATGAGAATCAGACTAGATGATTGGACTGAAATGTCTTCTGGCCTCTGTTATGATTCTGCCCATCACACATTTTATTTTCAAGTGTTTGTGATTCTGTGGAATGATGATTTAAGAGAGGCTCTAAAGTCCTAATATGCCCAGACTTTGTAAGAGAAAGTTATTGAAAAACCCGTGATTGTGTTGACCTTGACGTGTTTGCACAGGTATTTCTCTAGACTCCCCCAAGTACCCTTTTCAGACCTGTTTCTGACATTGCGGCTGCCAACTTGAGCTGCCATGTGATCTTGACACAAGCTGTGTTTCTGAGTTTGACTTGGTGTTCGGCCTAACTGAATCATCAGGTTAAAGCTGAAGTCAGGCAGAATTCTAAGCCTCATAAGAGAATCCTACAGTTCAGTTGATCACAGTTGAGTGTGTGTGTGTGTGTGTGTGTGTGTGTGTGTGTGTGTGTGTATGTGTGTGTATACATATTGTTTCATACCATCTTTCATAAAACACAAATACACAGACTGAAATTCTTTATTTCACTTACACCACTTATACTCTATTGTGTAATATCTGCTTATGTGTGTATGTTGGTGGCAAAACACCTCCCAGTTACAGCTGCTGCTTCCAAGTCAGCCCTTTCTAGTGAACACCTGTGCCCTCTGGGGGAGTTTTCCTGATCTCTCAGGTCAAGCTAACTGTACCCTGCTCCTTCCCTCTGCTTCCTCCTGCACAAATACCGATACTAGGTGGGCTCAAGAGATATCTTATTCTCTAGTTTTGTTGTAAATGTTGTCCATAGGTTTTGGGCTTTCTGTCTAGTTTCTCTGTTTATCTGAGGGGACCTGGGGAGACCTAAAACTCCATTGCAACCATCTTCCTAGAATCCTACTCATCAGGTATAAATTGAGGGAGGGAGACCCGCTTCTGCAGTAGCTCCAGTGGGTAGCCAAGGGTCTGGTCCTGAAGCACAAGGTATGTGAGGAAGGGGACAATTGGGAGGAAAGAATCCAGAGGGCTTCGGTGAGTGATTGTATCTGGAGAGATAAGAGGAATGAAGCAGAGGGGAAAAAATAACCGTTTTTCATTTTACTCAGCAAACTTTGATTTGATTGGGTTGGATTTTAGTTGGAGTCTCACTCCTTCGCCCAGGCTGGAGTGCATTGGTACGCTCATGGCCACCTCAGCATTGACCTGCTGGGCTCATGTGATCCTTCTGCCTCAGCCTTCCAAGTAGACGGAACTACAGGCATGCACTACCACGCCCGGCTAATTTTTTATTTATTGTAGAGATGAGGTCTCACCGAGTTGCCCGGGCTGGTCTCAAACCTGCAGGCTTAGGCAATCGACTCGCCTCGGCCTCCCAAAGTGCTGGGATTACAGTCTGAACCTCCAAGCCCAGCCTCAGCAAACGTTTACCAAGACACCCATGTACTTAATGTACCAGATCCTGGGACTGAGGAGATAGTTGTATGCCACACTGACATAGTCCCTCCCCTCATGGGGCTCCCAGTCTCGTGGGGAGGCAGATGCCAAGCAGGCAGTCACTGTGAGGTGCAGAGTTGCTGTAGTGGCCCCAGGTCATAGGACTGAAGGAATGAGATCCTCTAAACCAAATGGAGGGCTTGACTTGAGGGTAAAGCTGGTGACTTTACATTTTAAGAGACTGAATCATCTACCTAGAGATATTGATGGGAGAGTTAAAAATACAGTGGGGATAGGAGTGAGACCTCAGGGCAGGCGGTCTAGATTTAGAGCCTTCTCCCTCAACTCAATAGAGGCATGGGAATCCATGGGTTCTCCAAGGAGAAGGCCAGGGTAGAAGACCCAATCCTGAAGTTCATGCCTGGATTTACTGAGAAGGTGGAAGGAGGAACTGGAAAAGAAAAAGAGAGCAGAATTATATAGCTCCTTGTTAGAAAAGTCATAGACTAGAGGAGGAAGGTGGGGGTGACAGAGTCAGATGCTGAGACAAGGCCAGCGTCTAAGGGTCATGGGCAACTTTTGAGGGTAGTTTCAGTCAGGGAACGTTAGCTCGCAAGAAAGAGAAACTCACTCAAAAAAAGGGTAACCAGTTGCAGTCGTTCATGCTGGTGGTCTTAGCTACTAGGAAGGCTGAGACGGGAGGGTGGTTTGAGCCCAGGAGGTCAAAGCTGCAGTGAGCTGTGATCATGCCACACCCTTGTACTCCAGTCTGGGTGACAGACAAGAGTCTGTCTCATAAACAAACAAACAAACAAATAAATTTTTAGAAAGAGACATTTGCTGAGCACACCAAGCTCTGAGCTGTAGCAGCTCTTCTCAACCCTGCTTCTCAGCCACCACCACCAGCTTCACCCTGGCCTGAGGATGTTCCCTTTTGCTGGGCTCCTAGTCCCGCCTCTCCCTAAGTCCAGTCTGCACAGGCTTTGGGTTTCTCTACCACAGATCCCGGCCCCCACTTCTCACCGCCTGGCACTTCCTTGATTGACTTCCAGTGCCCCTATCAAATATCAAAAGAGAAATTCTGACTGACCCAGTTTAAGCTAGACTCTACTCCTAGTCCAATTAGCAGGGTCTAGGAGGTAGGCGGTGTGGTGGGCCAAGACCACTCAGTCAGTCGGGGATGGGGGGCTGTGGGAGCAGTGAGGGATGAGCAGTTTTCAGAGTAAAGAACAAAGGAAGCCGCTCAAAAGGTATGCTGTAATGGGAGTAGATGATGGGTTACCTACCTGCAGGCAAATGTGTGTACCTAATGGCCAGGGACACACAGGGGAGTAGGGTGGCTAGTAGGGAGGGGGAAGGTCAGGGCAAACACAGTTAAGTAGTCTTGGGGTATTGGCCAGTAGGAAACCAAATTCACTCTGATGTGATCCTGATCCAGTGCTCTGACTCCCAAGGAGGCCGTAAGCCCAGAAGAGATTTGTCCCTCCCAGCACAGAAGGTCCCATGCCACCCCCAAAGGCAGGGCATGGGGACAAAGTCTTCAGGTGGTGAGTCAGCATGGGAGCAGCCAGACAGTGCTCAAGAAACCATCACAGCCAGACTCCTCTCTGTGGGCTTGTCTGCACCCTGGTGGGTCACCAGACAATCCACTATGACCCTCATCCTGGGATTCTTAATTCAGCTGTGTTTAGAAGAGGTGGCTATGGATGTGTTTTATAATCCTAGCCTAGGGGCAAGTTTGTCCCTGTGTTTCAATCTTATGAAATCCCGTGGATAGCAGGAACAACTCAAGATAGCCAGTCACCTTGCCAACGTTTCGTGAATGTTGTTAATGAGGATGTTTAAAATCGACAGAGTGGAGAGAGCTGCTGTGATGAGTGCCTACTTTGGTTTGTGACCTAAAAAGGGGAAATTCTGCTCCACGCTCAAGTCAGCGAACAGCCTTAGCAGAGCTTTGTGCCAAAATTGGTGCCAAAGAATTGTAAAGAGATTAAACTGAGCAGCACTGGCTGACTTTATGAAAGGCAAGTCACTTATGTCGGTATAAAGTTCAGGCATGATTAAAATTGGTTGAGTCTTAGTATTCTGGGGCTCCAAAGAAATATTCAAGCTCTACCGAAGACTGACTCTCCTCAGAGAAGCTGCTATTACTACTTATTAAATCCTCAGTTACAAGACTTAGACCTGAGAGGTATACTTCTTTTCGGTTGTGCTCATTGACACATGAACCAGTTGTGCTCATTGACACATGGAAGATATGGATGGGTGGGAAACTGGAGTGCTTATTTCTAAGTGGGACCAAGATTTTCATTTTGAGGGAACATAATTTTGCTAATGACTCTCGAGCTTAAAAAACGCAGCTCTGTATTCACTTTTGGTCATTCAAAAAACCATTCCTATGACTGTTTCTGCTGACACTGGCAATGAAGTTCAAGTTAGAATCTGACAAAGGGATTTTGCATCTCATATTTCATAGCAAACAGATGAGACAACCAACCTTTGAATCCCAGTTTGTCACAAGATCATCGTCTTGTATGTACCAGTTCTTTGAAGAGCACTTGGTATATTCATGTTTGCATTGCCTGGTGGAAGATTCCTTACCTGGCATTTGTGGGATGTACCTCCCCTTTCCTGAAACCAGTCTGCTTTACTGCCCTGGGACTGTTAATGACTTGGCAGACGCCTCCTCCTCATTGAGAGAAACAAAGAGATTCAGGTTGATATACTTTGGCTGATAGATTTGGAAGGAAATGACCCTCCACATATACAGATGCCAACTTTGGAGAAGCAGCTAGATAGAGAAGAAACAACACCCACATTCATTCCAGGGCTTCAATCAGATGGGCAGATCCCAGAAGTAAGGAATTCAGGAAGTTATCTCTTAGGAGATGTGTTCATACAAGATCAGTCTGTAGGCCCAAGTTCTAATAGTCAAAAATAGTGGTCAGACACATGGTACTAGGGCCCAAACCAGCACAGATGAGAGAGAGCTAGGACTTGGGAAGCAACACTTGGGCTTAGAGGTTTGTTGGGAGCATTGAGTCCCACATCTGAAGTGCAACAGAGAAATTTGGTTTGGAAAATGCAGATCAAACTTGCTTTAGTAGCCATTACTGGAAGGGATGACCGAATTCCAAAGCCCACCCTTGACAGACCAGAGATTGCTTTGCCCAGGATTGGCTCAGAGACTGGAGTGAGCACTAGTGGCGAGTGGGAGAGGAAGGATTCATTTTCCTCTCTCCTACCTTCTCTCCTTTTCTTTCTTGATATTTTATTATGGTCTTTTCAAGCATACACAAAGGCAGAGAGAATGTGATAGCATCCTCCTGTACCCGTTGTTCATTTCAACAATTATCTGCACATGCCCAGTGTTACTTCATTTGTTACCCCAGTTTCCACTAACATCTGCCTTCCTCCTCCCCCCTGCTTGATTATTTTAAAGGAGATAATTCCATCATTCAATCAGTAATATTTAAGCATGTATCTCTAAAAGATGAGGACGTGTGTGTGTGTGTGTGTGTGTGTGTGTGTGTGTGTGTGTGTGTAAAACCACAGTATCTGTAACACCTAAAAAAAAATCCTTAATATTAACATCCTGTTAATATTCAAATATCTCTGATTGTCTAATTTTTTTAAACAGTTGATTTATTTAAATTAGGATCCAAGCAAGATTCATAAATTGCTTTTGGTTAATACGTCTCTTAAAGCACTTTTCCATTTTTTCCCTGGGATTTCATATTTCTCCTATATCCTCTACCATATATACTCCCTAGAAATTTCCCATATCTTTCACCATTATATCTACTTTTTCCTGTAAATTATTTTTGTCATGATTATGTGTTATTTTTTAATTCTTTGCCTGTCAATTTAAATCTCTAGGTCACCTGTGCACCTGGTTGATTTGATTGGTTGACTATTTTCCCTCTTGATTATAGGCCATTGTTTTATTCAGCTCAGGCTACCATGACAAAATATCATAGGCTGGGCTTCGGTGTCTCAGCCTGTAATTCTAGCACTTCGGGAGGCCAAGGCGAGTGGATTGCCTGAGCCTGTGGGTTCGAGGCCAGCCCGGGCAACTTGGCTGAGACCTCCACTCTACAATAAATAAAAATTAGCCAGGCGTGGTAGTGCACATCTGTAGTTTTGGCTACTTGGAAGGCTGAGGCGGAAGGATCACTGGAGCCCAGCAGGGTCGAGGCTGCAGTGGCCGGGAACATGCCACTGCACACCAGTCTGGACAACAGAGTGAGACTCCAACTCAAAAACAAAAAAAAACAATAAAACAAAATACCATACACTGGTTGCTTAAACATTTATTTCTCACAGTTCTGAAAGATCAAAGTGCTGGCTGAGGCCTTCTACTCGGTTCGCAAAGAGCTGCCAACTTCTTGCTGGATCCTCACATGATACAGAAAGGTGTCCTCTCTCTTCTTATGAGGGCATTAATCCCATCATGAAGGTTCCACTCTCATAGCCTAATCACTTCACAAAGACCCCACCTCCAAATACCCTCACATTGGGGATTAGAGTTCAATATATGAGTTTGGGGGAGGGGGTGTAACAGTCAATTTACAGCCCTATGGAATATTATTTTCTGAACAGGGTGTTAGAGTTTGTTTGCTAGCATTTTTTCAGTATTTTTGCATCCCTTGTGCTCATGACTGATACTGATCTGTAATTTTTGGAGTGGAGTCGGGGGAGGAGAAAGCAGGATTTATTGAGAGGACAGAAAGGTTCCCAGAGCAGGAGGGGGCTCAAGGGGGTTGCTGATTTGAAGCTGAAACCTGGTGCTTATATCAAGCCAATAGATGGAGTTGATTGGCTAGCACTAGCTGAGAGCTTTTTGGTTACTGTACTGATTGGTCAGTACTAAGAACCAATCACCTGGAGGTAGGGGTTTACTAGTGAGCTGATTGGTCGGCACTTAGCAGTGAGCTGATTGGTTGTTTTTCAATCCCAGCAGTGAGTGTTTTCTTGCCCTTGCCTGCAAGGCTTGTAGAGAACTTGTTTAGGATGTGAGCAGATCAGTCAGAGAGAACTGCAGGAAGTTTGCTACTTTGTTACCGGGGGACCCACCCTGTCTGTCTGCCTAGATTTTCTCTAGCTATCTTCTCTCTCATTCCCTCTTCTGGAGTAGTGACCCTAACTGCTGTTAGGGAGTAAGGATGATGACCGGTCTGGCTATTTCCTGCTGATCATGGGTGTCATATAAGGACGACAGCTAGGGATCCTCCAGAGGACGATCTAAGGGTCCTCAGTAGTAAGAAGCTTTCACACAGGGTTCCATCTGCATCACCATCTGGAGTTGGATGGCCTCCTTCCACCAAGCCCCACATTTGGATTTTTATCCAGTCAGCCTGGGCTCCGAGAGTGTCAGTTCAGTGGGTTGGCAAGTCTGACCCCAAAGAGTGTCCATGCCAATGGGCTGGCAAGCCCCAGGAGTGATGACTCTAGTGGTTCAGCCAAGCCAAGCCCTAAGAGTGTTGCTGATTCAGTGGTCTGGCAAGCCACCCCCCAGAATCGTCTCAGCTTCAGAGTCTCACCTCCTGCTGGCAGCTCTCTCAGTTCAGCTGACTCTGTTGGCTGGTAAGTCAGCCTCCAGGGTACATGGCTCTTCTGCTCTGACCATTTTCTTGAGCTCTTCAGGTCTGGACATGGAAAAGCAGGGTTTATTGAGAAGACAGTAAAACTTCGAGAGTGGGAGGGGACCTAAGGGAGTTGCCCTGTCTGTAATTTGTGTGTGTGTATGTGTGTGCACTATCTTTATCAGGTTTAGGAATCATTATTATTCTTCATAAAAGGAATTAGGTTTTCTGCCTTGGCAATGCTCTGAAATAATTTGTAGAGCATTTTTGGACTATCTGACCTTTGAAGCCTTGATAGAATTCCTCTGTGAAATCACTGGGCCTGTGCTTTTTTTGGTGTAGTTCCTTAGTCAATTTCTATATTGGTTTTCTAATAGAAATAGATATGTTTGGGCTTTGTAACACTAATGGAGACCATTTCTGGTAATCCCTTAGTCAATTTCTATATTGGTTTTCTAATAGAAATAGATATGTTTGGACTTTGTAACACTAATGGAGACCATTTCTGGTAATCTGCATTCCACTAGGATATTATCCATTTCATGTATTTTTTAATTGCATAGAAGTCTGCAAAGCAGTATCTTACAATGTTTAAAATTCCCTCTATTACAGTGGTTATTTCCCTCTCATCAGGAAGTTATTCTTTAAGATAACACTCATTTTTTTGGAGTTTATATATTTTCTCTTTTTTTCTTGATAAAGTTAGTGAGTTTTCTAGTTTATTGATAATTTTTTTAAGAATTAGGATTAATGTGGTACACTTACATGATGGAATATTATTCAGCCATAAAGAAAAACAAGATTATGAACTTTGCAGCAACCTGAATGGAATTAGAGTCTATAATACTCAATGATTTATCACAGAAACAAAGATATAAGTACCATATGTACTCACTTGTAAGTGGACCTTAAACATTTATCATAATACCATAAGAAAGGGACTGGCAGTAGTGGGACACTGTCTGGGGAGGTGGGACACATAACGTCAATAAAGGTACTCATGCTTTTTTTTTTTTTTTTTTTTT
>NW_007257058.1:502931-522334 GCF_000164805.1 Carlito syrichta | reverse complement strand
GAGGTATCACCAAGTTGCCCAGATAGGTCTCGAACCCACGGGCTCAGGCAATCCACTCACCTCAGCCTCCCAAAGCGCAGGATTACAGGCTGAGCCACCGAGCCCGGCTGTAATGTTTAGTTTTTATTGCATTGTTATCAGAGAGTTTTATTGCATGTGATATCATTTTTAATACTTTGTGTTATGAAAATTACTGTTTTCTCTGTGACCTGATAGATGATCAATGTTTGTGAGTGCTCCATAGGCACTGGAAGGAAGATGTATTCTTTATTATCAAGGAGTACAGTTTAAAAAAGTATTCATAAGATATACCCTATTGATTATGTTGTTTAGATTTTCTATTCTTCTCTTAGTTTTTGTCCACTTAATGTGTCTTATACTAATAAAGAGTCCTATTATTGGTATGTTTGTATCTATTTCTCTTTGCATTTTCTTTAGTTTTTGCTTCATAAATATGGCTGCTGTAATTGGTAGGTACATATTCCTAAGTGCTTTATGGTCATTGTAAATTTTGGTTTTTAGCATAAACAAGTTTCATTCATAGTCATGTGTAATGTTTTATGACTCGAATTCTACTTTATCTGATATCAGAACAATGACCCCTGCTCTCTTCTAGTTCCTATTTGCCTGGTATATCTTTATCTCTTCATATTTAGCTTTTTGAGTCAGTTTGCTTTAGGCATGTCTTTTGTACACAGCATATAATTAGGTCTTGTTTTATGATCCAAATTGACAAATTTCTTTTTAGTAGGTGAATTAAGCCCATTCACATTTACTGATATGACTGACATAGTTGGCCTCAACTCTGTCATGACATTTTACAACTATGTGTGTTTTGCTATACTGTCTGTGCTTTTTTCTCTTTTAATAAGGTTTGTAATTTTGTTCTAGTGGTTTGGTTTTGTTCTTATATCTGTTTTAATGTGCTTAGCCCTGTTTTTTTAAATTTAATCTTTTATTATGTAGTTTGTCAGGATTTTTCTCCCCCAATATCCTTTTACTTTCATCTGTTGCCTATACAGCAATGAATTTGTTCTAGGTTCTTCTTTCGCTCTCTCTTCTCCTTCCGATATTTTAGGCGCATTATTTCTACTCTGTTACACCAAATTCCGTTTGTGCATTGGCCTTCCATCCTGCTCCCTCCCTTAGTCTTAGATGTATATTTACATACTTTAAAATTCTCATCCTTGGTTTTTTACTAAAGTTTTCCTGTCGTCACTTGGTTGGATGAAATATACCATCTAGTAGATTTCTCAAGACTGAATCTGATGAGTACAGAATTCAGTATGTTATTATACGTTGAAAATTGTTTTTCTCTAGCCTTAATAGCTGAAGAACAGCTTGGCTGGATATAAAATCCTTGGTTTACGCTTTAGTTCACTGAGGTTTGTAAAAAATACTGTGCCATTGTTATCTTGTTTTATTTATTGGTTTTTAAAAAATAAGATGTCAGTCGGGCGTGGTGGCTCAAGTCTGTAATCCCAGCACTTTGGGAGGCCAAGGAGAGAGGATTGCCTGAGCCTGCAAGTTCGAGACCAGCCAGGGCAACTTGGCTAGACCTCGTCTCTACAATAAATAAAAAAAATTAGCCAGGTGTGGTAGCTCACACCTGCAGCTCTGGCTCCTTGGAAGGCTGAGGTGGAAGGATTGCCAGAGCCCAGCAGGTCAACACTGGGGTGACTGTAAGTATGTCTCTGCACTCCAGCCTGGGCGATGAAGTGAGACTCCAACTCAAAAATTAAAAAAAAATAAGATGTCAGTCTAACACTTTTGGTTTTGTAAATTATTTGATCTTCTTATCCGGAGGTCTTAATTTCTTCTTTGCCTGTCTCCTATTTCCTTACTTTCTCTCTGATCTTTCTTATTTATTTATTTATGCCATTTTTTATCCTCTTCAGTGCTTTCTTGATTTTCTTTACTGGCTTTTTTTTTTAGTTGGGGTCTCACTCTGTCACCCAAACTGAAGTGCAGTGGTGCGATCATGGCTCACTGCAGCCTTGACCTCCTAGGCTCAGATGATACTTCTGCCTCAGTCTCCTAATTAGGTAGGACTACAGGTGCACACCACCATACTTAAATTTTTTTCTTTTTTAGAGATGAAGTCTTGCTATGTTGTCCAGGCTGGTCTCGAACTCCTGGGCTCAAGCAATCCTCCTGCCTCAACCTCCCAAAAGTGCTGGGATTATGGGCTGTGCGTCACTCTGCCTGGCCTTTAATGCCTCTTATTGCATTTTTAATTTGAATCCATTCTCCCTTAGATGCTTATGATTTATTTCTTAGATTTCTTCTTTTTAAAATATGTCTTCAATTGACAATGTTTTTATTCCTTTCTGATTTTTGTCCATTTCTATTTGCATTTTTGAATTCTTGATTTAAGATATTTTACATATGCTCAAATGCTTTTTTTAAAATGTTTGATTCTCAATCTTAGTGTTGTGATGATTAGAAATAATTTACTTTAAATTTTTGTTACTTTGTGCGTGGTCTCTCACAAAATTGTATTGAGTAAGGAATGTTGTATGACTGCAGTTCTGTTGCTGATTTATGGAGTTGGATATGAGGAGGTTTATCTTTATTGTATATTCATTGAGTTGAATGTCTTGGATCAAATTCCTATGTAAGAAATCCCAATGACTTACAGTTTTGTACTGCTTCATAGTTGGTCTCGGGGTGTGAGTAAGATTTTCCTCAGGTGATCTGTGTAAAATATTGACCTCTGGTTATTTTTTTCAGCAGCTCTGTGCACATTTTTTTACTTTCCTCATGACCATTTTCATAGCATTGAAATGTTTTACAGGATTCCTAGTTTAACAATAACCTGCTCTGTACACAGGTCACATTTGTTGTGGCGGGATGTAACCACACCTCTGAGTCCTCTGATTTTATGATTCTCTTTTCTTCTTATAGAACTCTAAATTTTCTTTTCCTTTTTATCCCTCATTCAACAAGGCTATGGTTTGAATGTTTGTCCCTTCCAAAACTCATGTTAAAACTTAATCTCCCAGCCCGGGCAACTTGGTGAGACCTCGTCTCTACAATAAATCAAAAATTAGCTGAGTGTTATAGCACACACCTGTAGTTCCGGCTACCTGGAAGGGTGAGGCAGAAAGATCGCCAGAGCCCAGCAGGTTGACACTGGGGTGGCCATGAGCATGCCTTTGCACTCCAGTCTGGGTGACAGAGTGAGACTCCAACTCAAAAACAAAACAAACAAAAACCAAACTTAATCTCATGGCCTAGCATGAAGGCCTACACCTTTAATCCCAGCATTTTTGGAGGCTGAGGCGGGAGGATTGCTTGAGTCCAGGAGTTCAAGACCAGCCTGGGCAACATAGCAAGACCTCGTCTCTACAGAAAATTAGCTGGTCGTGGTGGCATGCACCTGTAGTCCCAGTTACTGGAGGATGAGGGGAAAGGATCGCCTGATCCCAGGAGGTTGAGGCTATGGCAAGCCATGATCATGCCACTGCACTCTAGGCACGGCAACAAAGTAAGACCTTGACTCAAACAAACAAACAAACAAAAATACTAAACCCCCAATGTGACACTATTGAGAGATGGAGCCTTTAAAGGATGACTGGGTCATGAGAACTCTATCCTCATGAATGGGTAAATTTATTCAATGGTTAATAGATTAATGGGTTACCACAGAAGTGGGTTAGTTATCGAGAGAGTGGGTCTGTTGTAAAAGCCAGTTTGCATGCCCTAGTCCCCTTACTATGTGATGCCTTTGCACCACCTGGGGACTCTGCCAAGAGTTCCCCACAGCAAGAAGGCCCTCACCAGATGAGGCTTCTGGACCTTGGACTGCCCCACTCCAGAGGTGGAAGAAATATATTTCTTTTTACTATAAATTACTCAGTCTGGTATTCTGTTATAGCAACAGAAAACAGACTCAGACAAACACCCAGTTGCCATAAGGTGCTCCTCCTGTGGTCTGCACCTTTTTTTCTCCCCTGGAAGCCATGAATTTTGGAGACTACCCTTTGGATTGTGCCTGTCCCTTGAAATCCCTAGTAGTCCTTACTGTGTGACCTGCTCAGACACTTTTAAAAGGATTTTTTGACTTAGGGTAGACTTAGTCATCTGACAGAAATCCTAGACTGGCTGGGATCCTTTCACTAGCTCACTTCTGTCTTCTCCCCAGTGTTTCTAGGGAACCAGGTTTGCCCTTGTTCTCTGCCAACACTTGAGAAAAACCCAGAACTTTCTGACTTTCCTCCTTTTGTTCACAGTTATTTTGAAGAGTGCTTAAAATTCTCTGGTTTTATGCTCTGCCTTCAAGTTATGGAAGGCCTGCCTTTTGGGTACATTTACTTGAAACTTCTCATTGATTTTATGTTACCTTGGGAGGAAGTATTGAGAGGCAAGCAACTAGGACAGCTCTATTATTTTCAGCTACCTCAAAAGCTAATTTTTTTTTTTTTTTAAGTCTGGGTCTTACTCTGTTGCCCAAGCTGGAGTGCAGTGGCATGATCATGACTTACTACAGCCTCAAACTCTTAGGCTCAAGTGAACCTTCTCCCTCAGCCTCCTGAGTAGTTGGGACTACAGGTGTGTGCCACCACACCCAGCTAACTTCTGTTTTTTAAATTTTGGAGATAAGGTCTCACTGTATTGCCCAAGCTGGCCTTGAACGCCTGGGCTCAAGCAATTCTTCCACTTCGACATCCTGAAGTGCTGGGATTACAGGCGTGAGTCACCATGCCTGGCCCCAAAAGCTAATTTAAAAACAAGCAAATACATTTAGGTGTTATTTTTACTTTGCTGGGAAGTATACACTAGTCAAGTAGTCCTTAACAAAATCCTATTTATTAAGGACATTTAAATTATATAATTGTAATTATTGTCTTTAGCTTTTTAAGGATAAATTTACAATAAGCTTGTCTGGGAAACAGCTTTTAAGAAACTATTTTTTATTTAAATAATAAAATTGCCTAATGTTAACTAAAACTCTCTCAAAGCTCTAATAATTGCATTTACAAAGACCTATGATGTCATATGAGAGGCAGATGTCTTTGGGTTTTTAGTTCTGCTCTAACATATGTGTTGTCAGTAGTAATCTCTTTGGCGCTGATGTAGTTGGCATGGACACCATCTTGTCTCTCTTTTTTTTTGAATCGGAGTCTCACTCTGTCGCCCAGGCTGGAGTACAGTGGCATGCTCACGGTCATCACTGCCTCCACCTGCTGGGCTCAGGTGATCCTTCTGCCTCAGCCTTCCAAGTAGTTGGAACAACAGGTGTGTGCCACCACACCCGGCTAATTCTTTTGATTTATTGTAGAAATAAGCTCTCACCAAGTTGCCCAGGCTGATCTCAGACCCCTAGACTTAGGCAATCCTCTTACCTCTGCCTCCCAAAAGTGCTGGGATTATAGGTGTGAGCCACTGTGCCCGGCTCACCCCTTCTCTCAAGACCTGTGTCATGTTTGCACTGACACAGACGCCCCACTACTTATTATGTTCTTTTTCCCTTAACCCACAGTTCTCAATTATGTTGATAATGTGTTTGATTTCCAAAAACGACCACACAGTTCAGCTTTGGGATTCAAACTGATGTCTGAGTTTTTGTGGATTATAACAGCTTGTTTTCATAAGAAATATGGTTTTTTCTAATCGTGTCTGCAGAGAAGCATGGTATGGAAATTGTGAGTAAGGCGAACCTTATTTTTCAATGTGTCATCAAGTATCTATTTTGGCAAGGGAAAAAGAGACCCTTTACTGCAAATCAGTATACAGTTTTATGTGTTTTCCTATTGCTCAGAGCTTCATCCCCAGAGAGGATGTACTTTCTAAGGGCCAATGTCACCGGGTCTGGCATAGGCCAGGATGACACTGGTGGCCACCAGTCAAAAAGCCATGCTGTAAATGGCCATTTTGACAGTGGAAAGGGGTTGGACCCATCCTCCAATCTTCCTTCACGTGACATCCTTTGTGATCTAGTGCTCAGATCTTCATGATGGCCTGCCAGAGTTGGGTGCATGCTGGTGTGAAGGAGTGTTAAGTAGAGCCTCTGGGGAAATCTTACCAGTTAGTTTTTGCTACGTAAAAAACCACCCCAAAACTTGGTGGTTTAAAACAAGAACCACTTATTTAGCTTTTGATTCTGCGGGTTGGCAATTTGGGCTGGGTCCAGCTTCTCCTCTGGGTGGTTCTCTTTGTTTCAGCTGGGATCTTCATGTGTCTGTGGTCAGCTGTGGGCTGGCTAGCTGTCAGCCACCACTAACCAGCCAGGAAGATGAAGGAATATGCTGATTTAGTGTAGTCCCAGAACAAGGCAAATTTGGGTGGGCCCTAGTAAAGACCTGTGGCCCAACAGAAGACGATGTCCATAAACATAAGATTGTTCTCTGTTGGTCCTTGGGCCTCACCGCTGAACATCACCTAGCCCATGCTTAGTGGTATCATCATCGTTCAGAGTTCTGGGACAATATCTCACAGAATCATGGGTGGAATCTAGATTGTGGAGCAATAGAATTATCTTTCTTTCTTTCTTTCTTTTTTTTTTTTTTTGAGTTGGAGTCTCACTCTGTCACCCAGACTGGAGTGCAGTGGCACGCTCCCAGCCACCGCAGCCTCGACCTGCTGGGCTCTGACAAACCTTCCACCTCAGCCTTCCAAGTAGCTGGAACTACAGGCGTGCACTACCACGCCTGGCTAATTTTTGATTTTATTGTAGAGATGAGGTCTCGCCAAGTTGCCCAGGCGGGTCTCAAACCCGTTGGCTCAGGCAGTCCACTCACTTCAGCCTCCCAAAGCACTGGGATTACAGGCTGAGCCATCAAGCCCGGCAATACAATTATCTTTCAAGTGATCCAGTAAAACTCTCTCCGGATGGGATACCTCAGGAAGTAGTAAGTTTTCCATCACTGAAAGTATTCAGGCAGACCTAGAAATTCCATGATCATCCCAGATTCTGTGAGGTTCATAACTTGGAAAACAACATTGCCTGGCCTCTGCCCCCAAAGAACCAGATTCTAGCTGATGAGCTAGACACTTTAAGACTCTGTGTCAAATATCCTAGAACAGGATTATCCCAGAGCTCCCATTACAAGGTAGTGCAGGACTACAGAGCTATCCTTTGACCCCAGTTTGGCTGCAGCTCTTTCCACCTCCCCAGTCACAATGTGTCCACCTAGTACCACGTCCATCCCCCATTCACTGTTCTCTGGTTTCAGTTCCTTCCTGCTTGACCTAACCAAGGGCAAGTGTAAGCTAATTGCCACCCACTTCACTATGCAACCTCTCCAACCACCCCAGGCAGATACAAACTGTAAAGAATGGCTGTGTTTTCAAAAGCTAAAACTTGGAAACAACTTGGTGTCCACTGCGGCTATTAAATATGATGTTGTGGGCATGGGAAAATGTTCTTGATGTGTTACTGTTTTATGAAGGAAAAAAAAGCAGTTTCCCAAAGGGTATTTATGATCCCAATTTTGTTTTTTGGGTTTTATTTGTTTATAAATATATGTTTATCAAGATGTCATCTGGGGTCTTCCTGCTCCTTTAGACTCAAGTACAAGTTCATGCCTAGCGGATCCCCAGAGTCACTCCAAGATTCTATGAATTCCCAAGGTTCATACTTGGTGGTCTCCCCAGCTTTCAGACTCCCACTTTTTTTTTCCAGTCATTCTCACTCTGTCTCCCAGGTTGAAGTGCAGTGACGCAATCATGGCTTACTGCAGCCTCGACCTGCTGCTCTCAGGGGATCCTTCTGCCTCTGCCTCCCCAGTAGCTGGGACTGCAGGCATGCACCACCACACCTGAGTAATATTTTTAAAACATTTTTTGTAGAGATGATCTCTCACTGTGTTACCGAGGTTGATCTTGAACTCCTAGGCTCAAGCAATTCTTCCGCTTCAGCCTCCCAAAGCGCTGGGATTACAGGCATGAGCCAGTGTGCCTGGCCTGGCCTCCTACTTCTTTATGCAATCTCTGTTCCATACTCTATTGACACTGACACGAATAAAGCTTCTCCCCTTCCTCAAGTTCCAGTTCCGCCACCCAATGCTTGCCAAAAACAACGCGAAACAAGTGGTCATCAATGTCACTTGAGGGGAGAGAGAGGAAGGCTTTGCACTACAGTAAAAGAAAGCAACTTCAAAATGACATCAGGCATTCTTGATATTCAAATGTTCTCAGCCAGCCATTTCAGGGGACGTTCCCCTGGCCCTTCACTTTTATCATTTTAGTTTTCCTTCCTTTTTAAAAAAAAAAAAAAAAAAAAGAGATGGAGTCTCACCCTATATTACCCAGGCTAGTCTTAAACTCCCGGGCTCAAGGGATCCTCCTGCCTCAGCCTCCTGAATAGCTGGAACTACAGGTGTGCACCACCGTGTCCAACACCCGTACCATTTTCTATCTCACACCAACTCCCAGATTCATCTTCCCCCATTCCTTTCTCTGTTCCATGTCCTCTTCTCTGACCTTCCACCTCAGGAACAAAAACTCAATTGATGACATTTTCATATGGGAAACATGTGACCATCTTATTGTACTGAGCGGTTCAGTTTATGCCAAGACTTGACAACCACATAGATTATAATCAAGTTATTTTCCCAAAGACTTCTTCTTCTCTTGAGGAAGACTGGTGTGGTCTTGTGAGTAAGCCCAGGCTAGCCTACTGGAGATTGAAGGAGAATGAGATGTGGGAGCTCTTTAACCCTTGGCAAGTTTCCTAACCTTAGGTCAACACCTCTTCACAGTGAGTCAGTGGCTTACTGGTGTGCAGATAGATGATATATGTTTACCATGTCAACTGGCGTCTTCCTGCTCCTTTAGACTCAAGTACAAGTTCATGCCTAGTGGATCCCCAAAGTCACTCCAAGATTCTGTGAATTCCCAAGATTCTGTGAATTCCTCGCATCCCTCAGGGCGGCCAGGTGGGGCCTGGATAAGGAAGGAGACCTCAAGCTGCCTTGTCCATTTCCCCAAGTCAAGGGAGATATAACTGTGATCATTCCATGTGTGCCAAGATGTTAAAAGTCTGGGAAGCCCCTTGCTGGTGCTCTAAGTACAGTCCCTCCCAATTTTAATGGTCTGTGAGAGAGACTGATATTTGGATACCAGGAGGTCTAGGTTGTGATTAGGTGACAATTTGCGGTAGTAGTGGGGAGTCCTAAACAACATTTTATTAAAGCTAGAGCCGATGAGTAGAGTGAACTCACTTTATTCATTCTTTTAATTGAACGAACACTTACTGGGTCCCCATGCAAAGAGTTCTGACCCAGGAGAAAAGAAGATCAGGATTTGGATCCCAGCTTTGCCAGCGTATCAGTCAGGACTGAGTCAGGAGACAGAAACTTTCCAGTTATTTTAACAGAGATAATTCAATAGGAAGAATTATTATCTTGGTAAGTGCAGAGGCAAAAAGCAAACTCTTAAGTGTTGTGAACGGTGGCAGCTATCCCTCTCGAGCCTGGGGTAGTAAAGAGAAGAAGATGGAATTGCTATAATTTAGAAACTTGGGGGAGGAGACCCAAGTTGCTCACAGAAGGGAACCGCAGAGCTCTGTGGAGGGGGCTGCAGGTGGCCGGGGCTGGTATCTCTGAGGGAGAACCATGTGGCTAGCTCAGCAGGAGTCAGAACACTGCAAACTGGGTTCCACGGCTGCTGACAGAGGGGACTGAGCTGTGGCGGGAGGGGTAGGGGAATGGCGGGCTGGGGTGTTGCTCACAGAAACACAGAAACAGGAAACAGGAAGATGTGTGTTCTCCTTCCTTCTTCCTCCTCTCTCTGCCCCCTCCTGGCAGAGCCTCTTGAGGAGCCGCTGCCAAGCAGAAGTGGGGTTTGCAGAGTCCCCAGCATCTGGAGATGAGGGATCTGGAGCCGAGAAGTGTAAACTCAGAACTGGCCCAGCCTCTTAGCCGCACAGGGGTGGCTGTGTCAGTCACCGGGTCATGGGAGCAGGAGCTCTGCGTTTTTCCCAGCCCTGGGAAGACTGGACTTCTTGCACCACAATTTCTAGGTGGCCTCAGAGGTGGAGGAGGGGAAGAAAACAGGAGGCCACTAGGAGGATATGAAGAAAGAGCTATCATTTTACTCAAACCTCACAGAGAAGCCAGGTCGTTGGTGCTGTGAAGGCCTCTTGCCAGAGAAGAAAGCAAGCAACTCCTCTAATAAATCTCTTTCCTGGGTTACGGCTGTTTGTTTGTCTTAAAACAGGAACATGATAACAGAGCTATAAGTAGCTCCCTGCTCAGCTGTGCAAAAGAGGGAGTTAGAGAACTGAATTCCATGACTGGAGGGAGAAGCTGAGGTCTCCTGTCCGCCTGGGGTGAGGACTGGGCCATCTGTGTGAACAGCAATGGGCCTAGGTCTCTGGGTTTGTCAAGCAGCCACAAGAACTTCTGGGTCAGCTGGACAAACACGTCCCCTCAATAAGCAGACATAACGTGGACTGCATCCTTCACTGATTCAGGATTCGAATGCTGAAGGCCTTTGTGGTGGGGGGGGCGATGTCACAGCAGGAAATGTGGTTCTGATCTGAGCTTGCTGGTCTGGTCCGGAGAAGCACTTCCAGGGCCTGCAGGAGCCTGGTCAGCACAAGGCTGCCTCTTGGAGGCAAACCTGAGGGAGGCCAGTTCTGGCTCCAACCCTGGAACTAGAAGACTGTGGGATGGTGGGCAAATCATTTCCACTCTCTAGGCCTCTGTGAAAGGAGGTTTTGGAGAAGATGATCTTCAAGTTCTTCCAGCACTAACAATCTATGTAGGAAAAACACGGGAAGTTATTAAACTTTCAATACAGATACATTCTCACCACATTTAAGAAAAAAAAGAGAATTTTTTCAATGAGAATAAAATCTCTGATAGAAAACATGACATGCCAGGTGCAGTGGCTCACGCCTGTAATCCCAGTACTTTGGGAGGCTGAGGCGAGAGGATTGCCCGAGTCCAGGGGTTAAAGACCAGCCAGGGCAACTTGGTGAGACCTCGTCTCTACAATAAATAAAAAATTAGCCAGGCGTAGTGGCACATGCCTATAGTTCTGGCTACATGGAAGGCTGAGGCAGAAGGATCACCGGAGCCCAGCAGGTTGAGGCTGTGGTGGCCATGAGTGCGCCGTGCCACTGCACTCCAGCCTGGGTGACACAGTGAGACTTTGACTCTGGGCATGGTGGTTCACATCTGTCATCCTAGCACTTTGGGAGACTGAGGCAAGAGGGCTGCTTGAGTTCGGACCAACCTGGGCAACACAGTGAAATCTTTTCTTTACAAACAAATTCAGCCAGGCATGGTGGTACACACCTGTAGTCCCAGCTACTCAGGAGGCTGAGGCAGAAAGATCACCTGAGAAGAAGTCAGGATGTGGTGAGCTGTGATGGTATCACTACACTCCAGCCTGGGCAACAGAGTGAGACACTGTCTCAACAAAAAAAGCAAGAGATTGATCTTGTCTCTACAAATAAAATAAAAATAAAAATTAGCTGGGCATGGCAGTGAGTGCGCTGGGCTCTTCTCAGTCATGATGACTAGTCACCAGGCCCATACCTGGGCCTTCTGCCTTCTTCTCTGATCATAAGCTGGAAACTTCCAACCCAGCTTTGGTTGCCAACAGCTAGAAAATCCATGCTCTGTTATAGGACTAAATGGACAAGAGAGAAACACAAGAAGTTATCTCTGAACTCTTTCCAAAAGGCTTCCCAAGACAGTAGCATCACACTGTTCATTAAGTGCAGGGTCTCCAGCCTTCCTCTTGCTTGCTGCTGGCCTTTGGCCAGGCCATTTACATGCACTTATGGGCTTCAGAAGTTCATCTTTTAAAAAGTGAAGCAAATAAACAAACAAACAAAACAAACCCACAAAACCCACCCCATAGCTTTCCCTGCAAGTGTTAAAGAGAACATGTGCACCTAACAGTGCTTGGCACAAAAAGAGCTCAACATTTATGAAAAGCATTTATCAGTGAATTAATGAATCAGAGACTGTCCTGGTTTACATTTAGGGTCTTTTGCTAATGTGAGGCCAACACACAGTTGAAAAATAAAATTTTTCTCAAACAACTGTCTTTGATTTGATTTGATTATTATTACCTTTTGAATTGGAGTCTCACTCTCCCGCCCAGGCTGGAATACAGAGGCACGCTCATGGCCACCCCAGCACCGACCTACTGGGCTCAGGGGATCCTTCCATTTCAGCCTTCCAAGTAGCTGGAACTACAGTTGTGTACTACTACACCTGACTAATTTTTTGGTTTATTGTAGAGATGCGGTCTCGCCAAGTTGCCCAGGTTGGTCTTGAACCCGTGGTCTCAGACAGTCCGCTCACCTCAGCCTCCCAAAGTGCTGGGATTACAGACTTGAGCCACTGCGACTGGCCAACAACTGTCTTTTAAAACAAGAAACAAATGAATGTAATATTTTAATTTTAAGATTATGATTAATTCAAGTTTAAGTTGAAGAAAGAGTCTTATTCTATCTGGCTATTTAGACATTGTCCGTAGAACAAGTGGATAGAAGAAATCTTTATGTAGTCGGTCTTATTTCTGGCAAGCCAACTTAAATTAATTAAAAGTCTAAGTCATGGATGATTTTTAAAGATGCACAATATCTTTTCCTGAAGGACAGAGAGTAACTCTAGCTAAGTTAGCACCTGACACCATGCATTAGCTACACAGAGGAACTGAACTAGAATGACATGTCACTGGCCCAGAAAATATTTCGACATGAATGGGTTAGTCAAAAGTTCTGGAAACCATTTACTTTGTTCTATTTGGGCCTATTTTATAAATTTTCTTTGCCAGACATTTGTTTCTGCTAGTGCATAAATCAGTTAGCTGTACTTTCATTGTAGATGCAATGGATTTCTAAATAGTAGTATCTGAATTTATTGTTTTACTATAGGGTTAAAAAGAAGGCAATATAAGCTTTGTTTTACGAGGGATTTTCCTACTGGAAGCTCTAAAGAAACCAACTGTCATATGACAGTCAAGAGCTTCATAGAAATTAACTTACTATAATCATGTGAGGGAGATATTATTATGATTCTTATTTTAGAAATAACAAAACCAAGCACAGAGAAGTTAAGTAACTTGCCAGAGTCTATACACCAAACAAGTAGTGGGGTTGGTATTCATACTGTGACACTCTGGCTGCAGGTCTGGAACATAATCACAACTCCATACTGTCTCCAAAGTAAGGTTTTCCTCAGAAATAAACAAATAAATACCCCCACACACGTGTTTGGCCACCTGTGGGAGGAATGGAAAGCAAGTCAGCTGCACGATGTTCAGTTTCAAGGATGACACCATGAAGAGAAGGAAGCCGATCCACCACAGATACATGTAGACAGTGGCAAGTCATAAAGACCGATGCTGGGGGGCCCGTACCAGTATTGCATAGGGGAAAGAGGGTCATGACTGAGGAATAAGAGGGCTCTGGATTACCTAGTGCCAGCATCGGGATCTGTCCCCTGTGCCTAGTCAGTCTATCATTACAAGGGACGGAGCACCCAGCGCCTGGGATGGGAACTGAAAAGTCCGTATACAAGGGGGGACCCCCCCCCAAAATCAGAATTTTATTTATTTAAAAAAAGTGTAAGCTGGGCTCAGTGGCTCAGCCTGTAATCCCAGAGCTTTGGGAGGCCGGGGTGAGTGGATTGCCTGAGCCCGCGGGTTCGAGACCTGCCTGGGCAACTTAGCGAGACCTCATCTCTACAATAAATCAAAAATTAGCCGGGCGTGGTAGTGCGCGCCTGCAGTTCCAGCTACTCGGAAGGCTGAGGCGGAAGGATCGCTGGAGCCCAGCAGGTCGAGGCTGCGGTGGCCAGGAGCGGCCACTGCACTCCAGTCTGGGTGACAGAGTGAGACTCCAACTCAAAAAAAAAAAAAAAAAGTGTACATGTTTAAACTTCAGTCACCTTCAAATTACTCTCCATTTGATGCAATACACCTACTGAGGTGCTTTATCTACTGTTCAAAATAGTTTTTGAACATGTTGATTTTGATGCCTTTTAGTGCTTCTGACGTTTTTTGTTTCACCTTTTCCACATCAGCAACGTATTTCCCTTTGAGGACTTTTTTCATCTGAGAACCAAAAAAAAAAAAAGTCGCTTGGGGTGAGATCAGATAAATAGGGAGGGTAGGGCAGGACATCGGGCTGTTTTTTAGTCAACAACTGCTGAACTCAGCGCAGTATGGGCAAGTGTGTTGTCATTGTGGAAGAACCAGTCACCTGTTTGCCACAACTTGGACATTTCTTCCACAAATCATGACACAACCTTCTCAGAAATTCCAAATAAGAGCTTTGGGTGAACATTTGATCCAGAAGAACAAATTCTGAGAGTAGTACAAGAGGCCTGCCCTCCAAGAGAGAATTGCAGTTTTTTGGGGTTCCCCCTTATATTTATCTGCTCTCTTCCCTATTGGTAGTGGCAGCCTCTGGAGCCCAATGGTGGCCAAGAGAGCAGTTTAGATGTCAGAGATGATGTCCCGGGTCCCGCAGCAGCGGTAGTAGCCGTACTAGTCACTATGCCCAGGGGCCAGTGGTGGCAACAAAGTGATGCCAACAGCCGCCATTGAGGCAGTGGTGGTAGCCACCCAACGAGGCCATCCTTGGCATGACCTTGGCAGGAGTTCCAGCTGACTGACCACCTTTGGTGTCAGTTTAATATGGGCCCAGTTCTCCAGGCTTCCCTCAACAATATGAGCTACCTAATTTCTTCTCCCATAAATTCCTTTTCTGTTTAAATTAATCAGAGTTGGCTGGACACGGTGGCTCAAGCTGATAATCCCAGCATTTTGGGAGGCCAAGACGAGAGGATTGCCTGAGCTCAGGGATTCGAGACAAGCCTGGGCAACTTGGTGAGACCTTGTCTCCACAATACATCAAACAATTAGCTGGGACTGGGCTCGGTGGCTCAGCCTATAATCCCAGTTTGGGAGGCCGAGGTGAGTGGATTGCCTGAGACCGCAGGTTCACAACCAGCCCGGGCAACTCGGCGAGATCTTGTCTCTACAAGAAATAAAAAATGAGCGTGTGCCTGTAGTTCTGGCTACTTGGAAGGCTGAGGTAGAAGGATTGCCTAAGCCCAGCAGGTCGATGCTGGGATGGCCTGAGCATGCCACTGCACTCCAGTCTGGGTGACAGAGTGAAACTCCAGCTAAAAAATAAAATACATTAGCCAGAGTCATTTCAGTTGTGTGCACTCCACAACCATGACGAGAGTTGGTGGGAGAGTAATTGCAAGCACCTTATCTGAGGGTCAATTTATCCCACCATCTGACATTCCATCTCTAATTCTCCACTCACTCTGCCTCTTTCTGAAGCTGCAAGTTACCACATATCATATTTTAGGCGGGGAAATTGCAGCTCTGGCCAACAGGAGCATCCTGGTCTGTTGTTAGCTAAGTTTCTTGCTCCCTGTCAATAAGCTGGCATCCTGGCTTTATACAGACCTCCTTGTGTGTTTGGTTAATGTGAGTCTTTTCTAAAGGACAGATATTCCCCCGGCATGCCAATAAATTATATTTTGAAGCTAGTCAGTCTCTGGATTGAGTTGAATTCATAGAAGTAGATGTCCTCTGTTGGCAACTAGCTTGTATGTATAGCAAGACTTACCTAGGAACCGGCCTTCTCATGCAGTGGGACAAAATGTGTTATTATCAGAGTCCTGGCTAGAATTCTAGTCCCACCACTTGGTAGGACATGTATCCTTTGGCCACATACCTCTCTGAGCCCCTGTTTTCTTATCTGGTAAAGGGGAAAATAGATGAGAGAGCTCATGGGCTTGCTCCAAGGATTACCTACAAAACTAAGCACAGTGCCAGATGCATGGGGAGTTCTCAGGAAATGCTAACTACTTGCAACCAGAACAATCCAGGAATAATGGTAATAATAATAAAAGCAGCTGGTGACTCACAGAAAATTCCTAGTGGAACTGAGGAGATCCTGGAAGCCAGCGTGTGGGAGGGAAGGCAAAAGGAGGCTTGCTTTGCCACCTTATTTAGAATGGACCTACTTGGAACGATTGGTTCCTAGACCATGGTCTCACACAAGCAGCACCTTCCTGGTTCAGGCCCTGGGGCCTGTGTGTGTGGGTGTATGCAAGCCCAGCTTAGGAACCAGAGGCTGTTTCTTAAGGGCAACTGTCTGTAGGCTGGTCCTGGACAAGGCAGCAAAGGGAGGATCTCCTTGCTCTGTCCTCGCCAGTCCCCTTTCTTCCCCTTCAATCCTGCAACACTAGGGGCCTTTGTTGGTGATGACCTTAACCAAATTCGCCCCTCTTCCCCAAACACCCTTTCTTCTTCCTTCCTCATAGCTTCCTGGTTTAACATCATTCTGTGTCCTCATTGTTTAAACACCTTGTACTTTACATTCCAGCAGCCCCAGTGTTTAAAAAAAAAGTCAGTGTTTGCACACCCGAGGCCTTTCTCACTCTGTGCTTTTGAAGCTCTAGCTAAGACTGGTTTAAACCGCCCCATCCTGCGCACTTTAGGATGTAATTACCTGACAAAAGACTTCATATTTTTCCTGCATTTCTTCCGACTCCAAGATTCTCCTTCCATAGGATTCCCAATTTTGCTTATGTCGCTCCAAGTTCCATATGTTGACGTCCTGATTCCTAGCACCTTAGAATGTGACTGTATTTGGAGATAAGGCCTTTAAAGAGGTAAGTCAGGCAAACTGAGGTCGTATGAGTGGCCCTAATCCAATGTGACTGGAGTTCTTACAAGGAATGAGGACACAAAGGAATACAGAGGGAAGACCTCGTGAAGACACAGGGAGAAGATGGCCACCCACAACAAACCAAGGAGAGAGGCCAGCCCAGCCGACTCCTTGATCTTGGACTTCTGGTCTCTTGGACTTGCAAGGCTATGAGACAATGAACATCTGTTGTTTAAGCCACCCGGTCTGTGCTGTTGTTCTGGCAGCCCCAGCTGACCAGTACAGGCTCTCTTCTGTGCTCAGTGTCTCTTCTGTCTGCCTTCACACTCTGGTATAAACCCCACGTACTCAAGGCATTTGTGTGGGCCCCAGACTTGACTGACAGGGTGGTTTGTGGATTTCACACCACAGCAGTGCTCGCAACTGAAGATAGAATCACACACATTCCCACCTTCAAAGTCCTTATGCCACTCTGCCATTTTGGCGGGCTCCCCTGTCTCCCTCTCCCCTTAGGAGTAGCCCCCAATTTTTTCCCTTCCCCTTGCCAGGCCTTTCGCTGTGTTTTGCCCATCTGTTAAAGAGTTGCCGCCTTTCCTAGGCAGTGCATCCAAGATACTTTGCTTGATAAGATTCTCTTCCCTAGAGAAATGCAAATCAAAAGCACAGTGAGACACCATCTTACACCAATCAGAATGGCCATTATTAAACAAATTTTAAAACATAGATGTTGGCACAGATGTGGTGAAAGGGAATGCTTATACACTTTTGGTGGGAGTGTAAATTAGTACAAATTCCATAGAAATCAGTGTGCAGATTTCTCAAAGAACTAAAAGTAAATCTACCATTTGATCCAGCGATCCCACTACTAGGTATCCACTCGGAGGAAAAGAGGTCATTGTACCAAAAAGACACCTGTACCTGCATGTGCATCGAAGCACAATTTGCAATCGCAAAGATGTTGAATTAACCTAAATGCCCATCAACTGATCAGTGGATAATGAAAATGTGGTTTATATACACTATGGAATACCATTCAGCTGTCAAAAAGAATGAAATAGTGTCATTTAGCCAGGCTTGGTGGCTCAGCCTGTAATCTTAGCGCTTTGGGAGGCCGAGGTGAGTGGATTGCCTGAGCCCGCGGGTTCGAGACCTGCCTGGGCAACTTGGCGAGACCTCATCTCTACAATAAATCAAAAAAAAAAATTACCCGGGCATGGTAGCGCGTGCCTATAGTTCCAGCTACTTGGAAGGTTGAGGCGGAAGGATTGCCAGAGCCCAGCAGGTCGAGGCTGTAGTGGCCAGGAGTGACCACTGCACTCCAGTCTGGGTGACAGAGTGGGACTCCAACTCAAAAAAAAAAAAAGAAATAGTGTCATTGGCAGCAACTTGGATGGATTTGGAGAGCATCACCCTAAGTGAACTAACTCAGGAACTGAAAACTAAACACCACATTTTCTAGCTTATAAGTGAGAGCTAAATTAAGGATCTACAAAGATATAGAGAATGGTATAATGGACACTGGAGACCCAGAAGGGAGGGTGAAGAGAGGCATAGGGAAGAAGAATCACCATCGGGTACAATATGCACTTGTGGGGGTGATGGGTACACTTAAAGCCCAGACTTTTTCACCACTATACAAAGCAGTCATTTGTTTCCCAAAGCTATTGAAAAAACATTTTTTAAAAAATTGTCTGGGCACAGTGGCTCATGCCTGTAATCCCAGCACTTTGGGAGGCGAAGGCGAGAAGATTGCCTGAGCTCAGGGCTTTGAGATCTGCCTGGGCAACTTGGTAAGACCTCTTCTCTACAATAAATAAATTTTTAAAAAATCAGCAGGGCATGGTGGCACGTGCCTGTAGTTCCAGTTACTTAGAAGCCTGAGGCAGAAGGACCATATGAGTCCAACAAGTCAAGGTTGTGGTAACCGTGAGTGTGCCACTGCACTCCAACCTGGGCGACAGAGTGAGATATTAAAATTATTTTTCCTAAAAGAAAATTGTCATGTGATTTAGGAAGTGAGAGGACACGCATTCTTGTTTCTCGTTCCTCCAAACCTTAACTACACAGAAACCTGATGTTAATAAATGCAGAAGAAATAGTTTTCAAACCTTTTCCCCCAGTAGTGGAATTCTTTTTTCAAACAATATTTTATGCAGAATTCCAAGACATACATGCTTTAAAAAATTGAGGTGAAACTCATATAACATAAAATTAACCATTTTAGGCTAAAAGACGACTGTACCCTTGCCTGTCATGCACCACATGTTCATTGGGAACCCAGTGCTAAACCATTCATTCATAGATGAACTGCTTCCGGGTCAGGGAAAAGCAACTACAATCTATTGAAAGTCAGCCCTTGACATAAGGGTTTGTAGGAAGTGAAAATAATAATAAAGAAAAAAATTAACCATTTTAAAGTGAGCAATTCAGTGGCACATAGTACATCACAATGCTTTGAAGCCACCACCTCTGTCTAGCTCCAAAACATTTTCATTGTCCCAAAATAAATCCCTGAACCCATTCTTTCTTCAGCCCCTGACAACCACTGATCTGGTTTCTGACTCTATGGATTTGCCTGTTCTGGATATTTCTTTTTTTTTTTTTTTTTTGAGTTGGAGTCTTACTCTGTCGCCCAAACTGGAGTGCAGTGGCCGCTCCCGGTTACCGCAGCCTCGACCTGCTGGGCTCCGGCGATCCTTTCGCCTCAGCCTTCCGAGTAGCCGGAATTACAGGCGTGCACTACCACGCCCAGCTGATTTTTTGATTTATTGTAGAGATGAGGTCTCGCTGCCCAGGC
>NW_007257058.1:489706-502808 GCF_000164805.1 Carlito syrichta | reverse complement strand
CACCTCAGCCTCCCAAAGGCGCGGGATTACAGGCTGAGCCACCGAGCCCAGCTGGATATTTCATATTAATGGGATCATGCAATGCGTGATCTTTTGTGTCTAGGTTCTCCACTTAGCACAGTACTTTCAAAGATCATCAGAGTTTTAGTATGTATTAGTACTTAATTCCTTTTTATGTCTAAATTGTAGTATGTGTTAGTACTTAATTCCTTTTTTAATTTTTTTGTGTGTTGGAGTCTCACTCCGTTGCCCAGGCTGGAGTGCAGTGGCATGCTCATGGCGCCCCTAGCGTCAACCTGCTGGGTTCCAGTGATCCTTCCAGTGCATCCTACCATACCTGGCTAATTTTTTAAATTTATTGTAGAGACGAGTTCTCGCCAAGGTACCCAGGCTGGTCTTGAACGGGCGGGTTCAGGCAATCCACTTGCCCTGGCCTCCCAAAGTGCTGGGATTATAGGCTGAGCCACCGAATTTTGCCCTTAATTCCTTTTTTATGTCTGAATAATATTTTATTGAATGGATAGACTGCATTTTCTTTTCTTTTACTTTTTTTTTTTTTAAATCAGAATCTTTCTCTGTCACCCAGGTTGAAGAGCAGTGTCTTGATTCACAGCTCACCGCAGTCCGACCTCCAGGGCTCAAGCGATCCTTTCTCCTCAGCCTCTAGAGTAGCTGGAACAACAGGCATGCACCATCATGCCCAGTTAATTTTTTGATTTTTTTTTTTTTTCTGTAGAAACAAGGTCTCTCTGTGTTGCCCGGGCTGGTCTCGAACTCCTGGGCCCAAGCGATCCTCTCACCTCGGCTTCCCAAAGTGTTGGAACTACAGGCATGAGCCAGTTGCCTGACCTATGTTTTGTTTATCCATTCATTTGTTGAAACATTCATCATCTCTGCTCTGTTTGAACCTGAAGTGGGGCATTGAGCTCCTCCTCATCTAGCTTTCTCAAACACCTCGCAGGAACTCCTAAGCGTCCTCCAAGCTTGATAAGATACCAGGTCTCCAGGAAGCCTTTGAGGAAATAAATCCTAATTTTGGTATCTTGTGACAAGAGTCAGAGCTTCTGTAGAAGCTTTCACTTAAGTGGAAGGCTCTGCACTAGCAAAAAAAGAAAATGAAAGTGACTGCATGTATGCAAAGGACCTCTGAAAGGCTGCTTAGGCAGGAGGGTTTTTGGGTGGGTCACAGGGCCTCCTCTACCTGGGATGGGCTGGCAGGCCTTCCTATCGGCATCTAGGCAAGCCTGCTGCTTTTTATGACTTCACTTGTTGAAACTCAAGCCACGCCTGAGTAACTACATTCAGCACACTCCATATTAACAGGTGCCAGACTGCTGCGTCATCATATTTCCACAAGACTTTTTTTTTTTTTTGCCTTTCTACATTCTTTGTGGAGGAATTTCCCCAGGTGCAATCAGAAAGTCCTGTGAGCAACAGACTCTTCTAGAAAGAAAGGTTTGCTCCCAGCTCTGATGCATAAAGGGCAAGCGACTGGCTCGTGGCACTGTGCTACTTGTGCAGGACAGTCCTGCATAGCTAGGTGTGGCCAATCTGATCGCAGAGGCCATTTTAGTTTGGATAAGCCTTTTCTGAAAGGAGCCCTGCTGATGTAATAACGGGGAAAATCCCTGTGTGAAAGGCCCTGAAACTGATGGGCTGGGAAAGGCTGATTCCATGTGGGCAGGAACGCTTGTCTAATCGCAGCGGCTGTGCACAGTGCTGCATGGCTCTGCACAGCCCCTGCCCAGGTATGAAGCGCAGCTGGTTTGTACCCGTGCGAGGGCGGAGACTGACTGTTTGCCCAACTGGTTGAGTTGAGTCAGGGCCTCTGCTTAGACCTCAGACAATCCCGAATGGAGGAGAAGTCCAATTGCTGCAAAACAGACTTCCCGTGGGCCTGCAGCCTCCAAAACTACCTCCCAGAAGGTAAGCAGAAGGCAGAATTGTGCAGTTGGGCAGAGTTATGTGTGCCTTTCTTCTGGTCTTGGGAAAGCCCAAGGATGGTAACTGAGAGTTCCTCAAGAGAGGATTCCAGATGCCTCCAGGCCTTCCCTCCATAGCTTTAAAATTTACACTTCACTGGGAGTTTTGCCATTCTCTTCAGTCTATTCACCTGTCTAAAAAGCTAGTTCAGATGCCCTGATTTGTAATACAAGTAGTGAATTTAATTTTGTGAATGAGTGTCACAAATTAATATTTTCATACATATGGTTCAGCCTAGAAGATACAAGGAAGTTAATAATTGATAAGGGCATGATGATTCTAACATGCAACATTGTTTTCTAATAAGGAATCATCTTCCAAATGTGCATTAAAAAAACCAAAGTGATCAATTTTAAATACTTGAAGATTTTTATATTCTATGAGTCTGTGATTTTGTGTGTCCACAGCAAAAAGCAAGAAAGGATTAAGGACTCGTATCCTTTGGATTAAAGGGTTAGGAGTGAAAGAATTGAGTGCTGGGTGATGTCACTCACAGTTTTCTCAGTTTGGAGGCATTTTAATTGGGCCTGTTCAAACTACTTACATGTTATTTTCCAGTGGTTCTGCATGGCCAGTGCACATAGCACATAGTGACTATTCTAATCAATGTTGGTTGAATGAATAAGCAAATCACTGAGTGAGTTTTAAGTTTTCTGAGGAAAAGCTATGATGAAAGCTATATTTCCGTAGAAGAAATCCTGAATTAGAAGGTAGGAGGCTGAGGTCTATTTCGCAACTTTTGGCTTCCCCAAAATGGGTCTTTGGCAAGCTTCTTACCTCCTCCAGCCTCAGTTCCCACACTGGATTAGGATGGCGATCTCTAAGGCTCCCGCTCTAAAAGTCTACTTTTTTTTTTTTTTTTTTTTGAGTTGGAGTCTCACTCTGTCACCCAAACTGGAGTGCAGTGGCTGCTCCCGGCCACCGCAGGCTCAACCTGCTCGGCTCCGGCGATCCTCCCACCTCAGCCTTCCCAGTAGCCGGAATTACAGGCGCGTGCTACCATGCCCGGCTGATTTTTTGATTTATTGTAGAGATGAGGTCTAGCTGCCCAGGCGGGTCTCGAACCCGCGGGCTCAGGCAATCCACTCACCTCAGCCTCCCAAAGGCGCGTGATTACAGGCTGAGCCATTGAGCCCAGCTTAAAAGTCTACATTTTAAAAAAGTTTTCTGTAATTCAGTGTCTCCACTTAGAAAAGGTGAAAGGTCACAGCTCCAGTCCTGGGTGTGTTATGGCATTTCCTGGAGCTCATTTGGATGATGTCAGTAAATGTGTGGGGCTTCTCTGTGAACTGTGTGGGAAGCATCCCAATTAAGATGATCATTAATAAACAACATCACCAAGTGAGCCCATGAAATGCCTCTAGTTGACTGGCAGCATGCCGCGTTATGTGATGATGTCTTCCTCGACTGGCCGCAGGGACACATTTTCCTTAGCAACAAAGCCAGTCTCTTTCACAAAAATATGTGCAGCAGTGAAACTGATTTGATGAAACAAGTGTTTGGAGTAAAAAATAAAAATAAAAACCATATGCTGTCAAAGAGCAGTGGATTTCACGCCTCCTAATGTTTGACTTCGAGCTCTGCTGTCACCGACAGTGGAAAACCAGCTACACTCTGAATTTCCAAACTGAACACAATTAGAAACAGAAAATACTCTGACAAGCGGCATTCCTTAGTTCTTTGGCACACGAGCCCCTTTTGTCACTCCATTTGTATATATACGTATATGCGTACGCTGGCGTTAACTCAGAGTCTGAGTAACAAACTCGTTTTTCAGAAGTGTCTGCCAACCCCGGGGTGGGAAATGAAAACACCAGCCCATACTGGGAACGAAGTCTGGGTGGTGCATCGCAAAAGAAAACCCTTCAGAAGTAATTTTCCATGATGTGACTGCAGAGATGAACATTTCCCATCATCTGGTTTTTGAGTTTGGGGAGAAGAGCAGACAGAAAAAGCCTCAGATCTTCTTCCATTTTACAGATGTTTGTACCCTTTTGTTCCTTCCAGTCGCCTCTGACAAAATTCTGAGGGACGTTGGGCACCCAGAATCACCATGGGCAACGAGAACAGCACCTCGGACAACCAGGTGGGTGTCAGTCAGGAAGATTTTCCCTCGAATTACCCAGCTGTCTTGACTGACCTTGACTAGACTTTCTTTTTTTTTTTTTAACAACATCTCATCTTCACCCAAGATGGAGCGAGCTAACCCTCAGCTTGTGCATAGACACAGGCAGGCACGTATATATCTATGTAGGCAGTTTCCATTTCACTAGAATTTTCTCATGATTAAGGCTAGCCCTAGCTTTCTAAGCCATGAACACCTTTACTTTTTATTCTGTGCTTTTAAAAGTGACATATGAGAGACTGGCCTATTTTTCTTACATCGTACCCACCCATACCCACCAACTTACATGGATTCAGCAGACAGGGTTAAAAAAAGCCTTTTCCATCCTCCTTCCCCAAAGAAAGTTATGGCCATTCAAAAGTGATTTTAAAAATCTATCAATATTGGGCAGATTAAATGAGAACTGTTGTTCTCATGTCAGGCAAGATTTTCACAACTGAGGAATGGAGTTTAACTGCTTAATTGTGCATAAGGCTGGGATATTCAAATATACTCAGATTTTGTCATTATCCATTTTAAGTTTGCAAGTTTTAACTTAAGGTCTTGGTGAACAAAACCAGGGAGACACTCCCATTTATCTCAAACAAAATGGAAATGTTGGATTAATGGCATTGAGTAATTAAAACAAGAAAATTGAGCCAGGCTCGGTGGCTCAGCCTGTAATCCCACACCTTTGGGAGGCTGAGGTGAGTATATTGCCTGAGCCCGCGGGTTCGAGACCCACCTGGGCAGCAAGACCTCCTCTCTACAATAATAAACCAAAACATCAGCCGGGCGTGGTAGCGCATGCCTGTAATTCCGGCTACTTGTAAGGTTGAGGCGGAAGGATCGCCAGAGCCCAGCAGGTCGAGGCTGCGGTGACCGGGAGCGGCCACTGCACTCCAGTCCGGGCGACAGAGTGAGACTCCAAAAAAAAAAAAAAAAAAAAACCAAAACCAAAAACAAGAAAATTGGATCTGAAAGCCAGCATCCTGCAATTCAGTTTTCCTCTGACTTTTTCTTCCTTACCATCTTCTTTCCTCAAGCAGGAGAATAGGAATTGTCAAAAGAAAAGGTGGCAAACTCCAGGGTCATTAGGGGCAGGCCAGAAACAATAATTGTGTTAAATGACTGGATGTGAGACAACAGAGAGAGGTTGGGTGCCATGGCAAGTGGGAGGGTTCTTGTCCTACTGTCTGAAGAGGCCATCCACCATCAACTCCAGCTTGGTGACTGCCAAGTGGAAACGTGGGCCCAGCATTGCAGGACTTTTCCATTTCTTCGAGAGAATTCAGAAACCCATATTTTCTAGGAAATCTTAAATTTGCAAATTAAATTTGTTATCTTGAGATAATGGTAGATTCGCATGCAGTTTTAAGAAATAATACGGCCAGGCTCAGTGGCTCAGCCTATAATCCCAGCACTTTGGGAGGTTGAGGCAAGTGGATTGCCTGAGCCTGAGGGTTCGAGACCTACCTGGGCAACTTGGCGAGACCTTGTCTCTACAATAAACTAAAAAAATGAGCCAGGCATGGTAGCGCAGGCCTGTAGTTCCAGCTAGTTGGAAGGCTGAGGCAGCCGGGAGCGTGCCACTGCACTCCAGTCTGGGCGAGAGAGTGAGACTCCAACTAAAAAAAAAAGAAAGAAAGAAATAATACAGAGAGACCCCATGTACCCATTAACTAGTTTCTGTCATGGGTAATACTTTGCCAAACTATAGTACAATATCACAACCTGAATAAAAGATTATAGAATAGGCCAGGTGCATTTGCTCACATCTGTAAATCTAACACTTTGAGAGGCTAAAGCAGATGATCACTTGAGCCCAAGAGTTTGAGACCAGCCTGGGCAATACAGCAAGACCTCATCTCTATAAAAAGTAAGAAAGAAATTAGCTGGATGTGGTGGCACGTGCCTGTAGTCCCAGCTACTTGGGAGACTGATGTAGGAGGATCGCTTGAACCCAGGAACTGGAGGTTGTGGTGAGCTGTAATCATGCCAATGCACTGCAGCCTGGGTGACAGAGGAAGACCTCGAATCAAAAAAAAAAAAAAAAAGAAAAAGATTATAGAACATGTCCATCACCAGAAGAATTCCTCTTGTTACTATTTTATAACCACACCCACTTCCTTCTTGTCCCATTCCTAATCCCTGGCAACCACTGATCTGTTCTCTATTTCTATAATTTTGTCATCCCAAGAATGTTCTGTAAATTGAATCATCCAGCACTGACCTTTTTAAGATTGGCTTTTTACACTTGGCATAAATGTCTTGAAATTCATCCAAGTAAGAGAGGGGACCCCAAAAAACCTGGAATTTTCTTTCTTTTTTTTTTTTTGGAGGGCGGGCCCCTTGTAATAAATACACTCAGAATTTGTTCTTCTGTATCAAACAGTCAACCAAAGTTTTTATCTGGAAGTTTTGAGAAGGTTGTGTCATGATTTGCAGAAGAAATGTCCAAGTTGTGGCAAACAGGTGACTGGTTCTTCCACCATGACAACGCACCTGCCCACACCATGCTGAATGTTCAGCAGTTTTTGACCAAAAAAAAAAAAAAAAATGGCATGCCTCCATGCCCCACCCTCCCTATTCACCTGATCACACCCCAAGCAATTTTTTTGTTTTGTTTTCCCTGATGAAAAAGGTCCTTGAAGAGAAACATTTTGCCGATGTGGAAGAGGTGAAATTAAAAACGACAGGAGCAGTAAAGGTATCAAAATCGATGAGTTCAAAACCCATTTTGAGCAGTAGAAAAAGTGCCTCAGTAGGTGTATTGCATCAAGTTTAAGCATGTAAGAGTAAATACACAATTTTTTGTAAATGAATTTCATTTTTTGGAGATCCCCTCATATTGCATCAACAATTGATTCCTTCTTATTGCTTCCGTAGTACAGGTGTACTATATCTTTTGTTGAACCATTCATTCATTGAAGCACATTTGAGCTGTTTCCAGTTTGGGGCTATTTAAATAAATCTGCTATGAACATTTGTGTACAGGTTTTTCATTTCCCTGAGATAAATGCCCAAGAGTACAATTGCTTGGTCATGTAATAGTTGCATGTTTAGTTTTATAAGGAGCTGACAAACTGTTTCCCAGAGTTGCTACACCATTTTACATCCCCCTCCAGCACAGTAATGGATGAGTGATCTAGTTCCTCTGTCACCACTCTCATAGGTGTGTGCTGTGATACCTCATTGTGGTTTTAATTTGCATTTTGCTGGGGGATAATGATGTTGAACAAGTTTCATATGCTTAATTGGTATCTATTTATTCTCTCTGGTGAAATATCTGTTCATGTCTTTTGCCTGTTTTCTAATTAGATTATTATTATTTTTTTACTGGTGAATCTTGAGATTTCTTCATATATTCTAGATAATAATTCTTTGTCAGACTGTAGTTTGCAAATATTTTCTTTCATTCTGTCATCCTCTTAGCAACAGTTTTTACAGAACAAAAGTTTTACATTTTGATGAGGTCCAATTTATCAGTTTTTCCTTTTAGGAATGGTGCTTTTAGTGTCAAGTCTAAGACCTTCTTGCCTAGCTCAACAGCTGAATATTTTCTCTGATTTTTTTTTTCTAAAAATGCTTAAAGTTTTACATCTTATATTTGAGTCCATGATCCCTTTTGGTTCATTTTTGTATAAGGTACATGATTTCGATTCGTGTACCTTATACCAAATTTCACTGTCTTAAGAATCCTGTGTGCTCTACCTATTTATTCCTCCCCACCCCACAATCACTGGCAACCACTAATCTTTTTACTATCTTCATAGTTTTGCATTTTCCAAAATGTCATATAGTAGTTGGATCCCACATTATATAGCCTTTTCAGGTTGGCTTCTTTCTCCTAATAATATGTAATTAAAGTTCCTCCATGTCTTTACATGTCTTGATCATTTTTTTTTCTAGTACAGAAAAATATCCTATTGTCTCAATGTGCTAGTTTATTGATCTACTAAAGAACATCTTGGTTACTTCCAGGTTTTGGCAGTTATAAATAGAACTGCTATAAACATCTGTATGCAGGTTTTTGTGTAGAAATGTTTTCAGCTCCTTTGGGGAGATGCCAAAGAATGTGATTGTTGGATTATATGGTAACAGTATGTTTAAAAAACAAAACAAGCCAGGCTCGGTGGCTCAGCCTGTAATCCCGCGCTTTGGGAGGCCGAGGTGAGTGGATTGCCTGAGTCCGCGGGTTCAAGACCCCCCTGGGCAACTTGGCGAGACCTCATCTCTACAATAAAATAAAAAATTAGCTGGGCATGGTAGCGCACGCCTGTAGTTCTAGCTACTCGGAAGGCTGAGGCGGAAGGATCGCCGGAGCCCAGCAGGTCGAGGTTGCAGTGGCCGGGAGCAGCCACTGCACTCCAGTCTGGGTGACAGGGTGAGACTCCAACTCAAAATAAATAAATAAAAATTAAAAAATTAGCCAGGCGTGGTAGTGTGCATGTGCGCCTGTAGTTCCAGCTACTCGGAAGGCTGAGGCGGAAGGATCGCCAGAGCCAGCAGGTCGAGGCTGCGGTGGCCGGGAGCTGCCACTGCACTCCAGTCTGGGTGACAGAGTGAGACTCCAACTCAAAAAATAAAAATAAAAAATAAAAATAAAACAAAACAGTATGTTTAGTTTTGTAAGAAACTGCCAAACTGCTTTTCAAAATGTCTGTGCCATTTTGCATTCCCACCAGCAATGAGAGCTCCTGTTGTTTCCTAGCCAGCATCTGATGTTGCCAACTGTTCTGGATGTGGGTCATTCCAACAGTGGTATCTCATTGTTGTATCGCATTGATATATTGATATATGTTATATTGGTCTATTGATAAATGATGTGGAACATCTTTTCATATATCTGTTTGCCATTTGTATATACCTTTTGGTAAGATGTTAAGGTAACATGCTAAGACCTTTGGCCCATTTTTCAATTAGATTGTTTGTTTGCTTATTATTGAGTTTTAGGAGGTTTTTGTATACTTTAGATAACAGTTCTCTATTAAATATGTCTTCTGCATATATTTTCTTCCAGTCTGTGTCATCTTCTCATTCTCTGGAGGTTTCGTGTTTTTGTTGCTGATTTGCCTGTGAATGTCCATCTCTCCAGCAACATTTTTGAAAAGACTATTCCTCCTCTGTTGAGCAACTGCCTCTGCTCCTTTGTCAAAAATCAGTTAAGCATATTTGTGCGGGTCTATTTCTGGGTTTGCTATTCTTTTCCATTGATTGTCTTGATTGCTATATAAGAACTCTTCAAATCAGGTAGAGTGATTTTTTTCCACTTTATTCTTTTTCATAATTGTTTTTCCCATTCTTGGATATTTTAGATAACCTGTTTATGTCTACAAAAAGCCTTGCTGGAATTTTGATAGGAAGTACATTCAAATTATAGGTTAATTTGAGAAGAACTTACTTAGTTGATATATTGAGTCTTCTAAACCATAAACACATGTTGTATGTCTTCATTTATTTAGCTTATCTGATTTTTTTTTTCCCCGAGTTGGAGTCTCACTCTGTTGCCCAGGCTGGAGTGTAAACCATCCTAGGGTCGACCTGCTGGATTTTGGCGATCCTTTTTCCTCAGCCTTCCAAGAAGCCGGAACTACAGGCGTGTGCTACCATGCCTGGCTAATTTTTTTTCATTTATTGTAGAAGCGAGGTCTTGCCAAGTTGCCTGGGCTGGACTCGAACCCGCAGGCTCAGGCAATCCACTTGCCTTGGCCTCCCAAAGTGCTGGGATTATAGGTTGAGCCACCAAGCCCAGCCAGCTTATCTTTTTTAAAATCACCATTGTGTAATCTTCAACATACAGATCTTGTATATATTTTGTGAAGCTTTTACCTAAGTATTAACTTTTCTTTGGAGTGACTCAAGTGATATTATGGTTTTTTGCTGTTTGAATTGGAATCTCACTCTGTCTCCCAGGCTGGTGTGCAGTGTTATGCTCATGGCCACCCCAGTGTCAACCTGCTAGGCTATGGCGATCCTTCTGCCTCAGCCTTCCAAGTAGGCAGAACTACAGGGGCACGCTACCACACCTGGCTAATTTTTTGATTTATTGTAGAGATGAGGTCTCGCCAAGTTGCCCGGGATGGTTCTAACTCGTGGGCTCAGGCAATCCCCTCACCTCGGCCTTCCAAAGTGGGTATTATGTTTTTAATTTTCATCTTCACATGTTCATTATTAACGTATTGAGTTTTGCGTGTGATCTTGTGTCCTGTGTCCTTGCTGAATTCTTGGGATTTTCTATATAGACAAATATGCTATTTGCAAATAGGGACAGTTTTATTTCTTCTGTCCCATTTTTGTATGCCTTTTATTTTTTTCTCTTTTTTCCCCCCTTATTACAGTGACTAGGACTTTCAGTGCTATTTTTTTTGTTTTTGTTTTTTTTGAGTTGGAGTCTCACTCTGTCGCCCAGACTGGAGTGCAGTGGCCGCTCCCAGCCACCGCAGCCTCGCCTGCTGGGATCCGGCGATCCTTCCGCCTCAACCTTCCGAGTAGCTGGAATTACAGGCATGTGCTACCATGCCCGGCTGCTTTTTTGATTTATTGTAGAGATGAGGTCTCGCCAAGTTGCCCGGGATGGTTCTAACTCGTGGGCTCAGGCAATCCCCTCACCTCGGCCTTCCAAAGTGGGTATTATGTTTTTAATTTTCATCTTCACATGTTCATTATTAACGTATTGAGTTTTGCGTGTGATCTTGTGTCCTGTGTCCTTGCTGAATTCTTGGGATTTTCTATATAGACAAATATGCTATTTGCAAATAGGGACAGTTTTATTTCTTCTGTCCCATTTTTGTATGCCTTTTATTTTTTTCTCTTTTTTCCCCCCTTATTACAGTGACTAGGACTTTCAGTGCTATTTTTTTTGTTTTTGTTTTTTTTGAGTTGGAGTCTCACTCTGTCGCCCAGACTGGAGTGCAGTGGCCGCTCCCAGCCACCGCAGCCTCGCCTGCTGGGATCCGGCGATCCTTCCGCCTCAACCTTCCGAGTAGCTGGAATTACAGGCATGTGCTACCATGCCCGGCTGCTTTTTTGATTTATTGTAGAGATGAGGTCTCGCCAAGTTGCCCGGGATGGTTCTAACTCGTGGGCTCAGGCAATCCCCTCACCTCGGCCTTCCAAAGTGGGTATTATGTTTTTAATTTTCATCTTCACATGTTCATTATTAACGTATTGAGTTTTGCGTGTGATCTTGTGTCCTGTGTCCTTGCTGAATTCTTGGGATTTTCTATATAGACAAATATGCTATTTGCAAATAGGGACAGTTTTATTTCTTCTGTCCCATTTTTGTATGCCTTTTATTTTTTTCTCTTTTTTCCCCCCTTATTACAGTGACTAGGACTTTCAGTGCTATTTTTTTTGTTTTTGTTTTTTTTGAGTTGGAGTCTCACTCTGTCGCCCAGACTGGAGTGCAGTGGTTATTTCTGGCCACTGCAGCCTCAACCTGCTGGGCTCCAGCGATCCTTCTGCCTCAGCCTTCCAAGTAGCTGGAACTACAGATGCACGCCATTATGCCGGCTAGTTTTTGTGATTTATTGTAGGGAAGAGGTCTCACCAAGTTGCCCAGGCGGGTCTCGAACCCGCGGACTCAGGCAATCCACTCACCTCAGCCTCCCAAAGGCGCAGGATTACAGGCTGAGCCACTGAGCCCGGCTAAGGTTTTTGTTTTTTTTTTTTTTTTTGAATGCTATGTTAATTAAAAGCAGTGAGAGGGGACATCTTTCCCTTAATCCCATTCTTAAGAGAAAAGTGTTCAGTCTTTCACTGTTAAGAAAAATATTGGCTGTACTTTTTATTTTTATTTTTTAAATAATACTTCTGGTCAAATTGAGGAAGTTCTTGGTTTGCTGTGTGTTTTTATCATGAGTATTGGATTTTGTCGAATGCTTTCTCTGCATCAATTGATATGATCGTATGATTTTTCTTCTTTGACCTGTTGTATTACATTGTTTGATTTTCAAATGTTGAACTAGCCTTGCATACCTGGAAGAAATTCTACTTGGTCAGGTGTATAATTATTTTTACACATTGTTAGATTCAGTTTGCTAATATTTTGTTGAAGACTTTTGTGCCTAAATTTGTAAGAAATATTGCTCTGTAGTTTTCTTTTTTGTCTGGTTTTGGTATTAGAGTAACGCCAGCCTCACAACATTAACTGTGAAGTATTTAACTCCTGTTCTATTTCGTAGGAGCGATTGTGAAAAGAAATCTTACATTTTAAAAAAATGTCAGCAACTAACTTCAATTAGTTTTAAACACTCTGTGGGCCAAACAAATGTGCTTGCTGACTAGGGTTGGTTCAAGGCATGCCTCTCAGTAATCTCCATTTAAAGACTGTTCTTATTTTATTTATTTATTTTTTTGAGTTGAAGTCTCACTCTGTTGCCCAGGTTGGAGTGCAGTGGCACGCTTACGGCCTCCTCAGTCTTCACCCTCCTGGGGCAAGCAGATGTTTCCTGGCTCTGCAAGTCTTAACATCTCCAGCCTCAGCCAGACATGACCCAGCAGGGCTTTATGGTGTTGCCTTTAGGATTCCAGGGCTGGACAAGGCTTGCTTTCTGTAAAGAAACAAACAGTAGTGAAGTGTGAATGTGTCTGGCCAAGAGAGCCAGGGCTCTCCCATGGAGCTGGGGCCTCAGACCCATATTTCCACTGTCTCCTGAATATCTCTACCTGGTGATCCATAGCCACCCCAAGTCCCTCAGACCTGGACTCAGCTTCCCTTTCCATCATGCTCCTCCTCCTGTGCTCCCCATCCTGGGTACCATGATTCACCTGGCCATCTAAGACAGAAATCCAAAGGTCACTCTTGACTGTGCCCACTCCCATTCCCCACACCTAATAAATCACCCTGTTATTAGTTAATTAATTGATTAATGGCCTGATAATTTAGTCTTCCAAAAGTCTACCTAATTAGAACTTTTTTCTTTGGGAGGCTGAGGTGAGTGGATTGCCTGAGCCCGCGGGTTCGAGACCCGCCTGGGCAACTTGGCGAGACCTCATCTCTACAATAAATGA